>NC_139578.1:28658333-28723333 GCF_946808225.1 Silurus aristotelis
GTGTATGGGAAAGGAAGTGAGTTTTATTCCTACAGAAGAGTGCTGTCTGAAATGGGACTCCTGTACTCCAGCACCGTAGAGCTAGCCTCCTTTAATTCCATCTCCAAGAGTGTCATGGGAGAGTAAGTATATATATTTATATACACTACAATGCTAAAAAAATGTACAGTGGGTACGGAAAGTATTCAGACCCCCTTAAATGTTTCACTCTTTGTTATATTGCAGCCATTTGCTAAAATCATTTAGGTTCATTCTTCTTCCTCATGAATGTACACACAGCACCCCATACTGACAGAAAAACACAGAATTGTTGACATTGTTGCAGATTTATAAAAAAAAAAAAAACCTGAAATATCACATGGTCCTAAGTATTCAGACCCTTTGCTCAGTATTTAGTAGAAGCCCCCTTTTGATCTAATACAGCCAGAAGTCTTTTTGGGAAAGATGCAACAAGTCTTTCACACCTGGATTTGGGGATCCTCTGCCATTCCTCCTTGCAGATCCTCTCCAGTTCTGTCAGGTTGGATGGTAAACGTTGGTGGACAGCCATTTTTAGGTCTCTCCAGAGATGCTCAATTGGGTTTAAGTCAGGGCTCTGGCTGGGCCATTCAAGAACAGTCACGGAGTTGTTGTGAAGCCACTCCTTCGTTATTTTAGCTGTGTGCTTAGGGTCATTGTCTTGTTGAAAGGTAAACCTTCGGCCCAGTCTGAGGTCCAGAGCACTCTGGAGAAGGTTTTTGTCCAGGATATCCCTGTACTTGGCCGCATTCATCTTTCCCTCGATTGCAACCAGTCGTCCTGTCCCTGCAGCTGAAAAACACCCCCACAGCATGATGCTGCCACCACCATGCTTCACTGTTGGGACTGTATTGGACAGGTGATGAGCAGTGCCTGGTTTTCTCCACACATACCGCTTAGAATTAAGGCCAAAAAGTTCTATTTTGGTCTCATCAGACCAGAGAATCTTATTTCTCACCATCTTGGAGTCCTTCAGGTGTTTTTTAGCAAACTCCATGCGGGCTTTCATGTGTCTTACACTGAAGAGAGGCTTCCGTCCGGCCACTCTGCCATAAAGCCCCGACTGGTGGAGGGCTGCAGTGATGGTTGACTTTCTACAACTTTCTCCCATCTCCTGACTGCATCTCTGGAGCTCAGCCACAGTGATCTTTGGGTTCTTTTTTACCTCTCTCACCAAGGCTCTTCTCCCCCCGATAGCTCAGTTTGGCCAGACGGCCAGCTCTAGGAAGGGTTCTGGTCGTCCCAAACGTCTTCCATTTAAGGATTATGGAGGCCACTGTGCTCTTAGGAACCTTAAGTGCAGCAGAAATCTTTTTGTAACCTTGGCCAGATCTGTGCCTTGCCACAATTCTGTCTCTGAGCTCTTCAGGCAGTTCCTTTGACCTCATGATTCTCATTTGCTCTGACATGCATTGTGATTTGGAAGGTCCTATATAGACAGGTGTGTGGCTTTCCTAATCAAGTCCAATCAGTATAATCAAACACAGCTGGACTCAAATGAAGGTGTAGAACCATCTCAAGGATGATCAGAAGAAATGGAAAGCACCTGAGTTAAATATATGAGTGTCACAGCAAAGGGTCTGAATACTTAGAATAATTACCATGTGATATTTCAGTTTTTCTTTTTTAATAAATCTGCAACAATGTCAACAATTCTGTGTTTTTCTGTCAATATGGGGAGCTGTGTGTACATTCATGAGGAAGAAGAATGAACTTAAATGATTTTAGCAAATGGCTGCAATATAACAAAGAGTGAAAAATTTAAGGGGGTCTGAATACTTTCCGTACCCACTGTATATCTCATGTTTAGATTTAAAGCATGGCTCTAGGGATTAGTGTTTATTCAGCTACACAGACATTAGGTCAGCCTCTGATGTAGGATGAGGAGGACTGGGGTTCAGTAAGAGCTTTAACCTCAACCTTAACACACAGTGTCTTCATGGAGCTGGTTTTGTGCACAAGGACATTGTCATGCTGAAACATGTTTAAACCTTTTAGTTCCAGTGAAGAGCTTAATTCTACAGCATACAAAACCCTATGTATACGAGGGTTCTTTCAAATTTGGGAAAACAGTTTGGGGAACAAGCTCTAAAGGGGTGTTTATGATGATACGTCCATAAACATGTACATAAAAAAAAAAAAAAAAAATTTCTTTTTTATAGACCCTTTTTTTTTTTTTTTTTTTGCAACTATATCATTTATATTATCTTACAAATAACATAAACTCCATAGTTACAGGGTTTTTGACAAAACAATTGTATTTTACATTTAAAATACTCTACTACAAAAATGTACCAGCCATGCATCTTCTACTTACAAAAAACATAAACATATAAACAAAAAAATTAATTAGTAAATAAAAAAATTATAATAATAATTTATATACGGTATATATATATATATATATATATATATATATATATATATATATATATATATATATATATATATATATATATATATATATATACATACATATATAAATAAAGGTCTAAATGTATAAACTTTAGGAAGTTTATAATATAAGGAATTATAATATATTCGGTGTGTTATAAGAAATTAAAATACAATTACTTTTTTCAAATAACACTAAGCAAAAATATGTAGATCTTTCATTATTATTATCATTATTATCATTATTATTATTATTATTATTATTATTATCATTATTATTATTATTATTATTATTATTATTATTATTATTATTATCATTATTATTATTATTATTATTAGTTACTTTGAATGACTTACTATAGAAATTATATGTTATATAGAGTCCATTAATATGCATTAAACCTGTGGAGCTGTCAGAGTTCGAACTAATCACAAATTAATCAGTTATATTAAAGGAATTGAACCTAAAATAAAATAAATAAATGATCTATTGATATATTACTGAATTGTATCCAATTCACCTTTGAACTTAAAATTTATCTAAAAAATGTACTTACATTTTTCAACATCTGAATGTTTGAGCTCAGAATTAGGCTTTATAATAATAAAATAAATAAATAAATCTGACAACTGATCTTCTTATGTGGTCAGGTGTGGTCTGCGTGGAGGCTATTTGGAGTTGATGAACCTTGACCCTTTAGTGATTCCGTACGTCCACAAGTTCTTCAACACGACTTCGTGCGGATCATTGATGGGGCAGATTGGTGTGGATTTGATGGTTGATCCTCCACAACCCACACAGCCTTCGTATGAACTCTACGCTCAAGTGTGTTATATTAAAACGTAATCAATCGTTTTTTACTAGAATTTTCTTTCAAACTTTTAAAAATAAATTGTTCTTATTTTAAACTGTACTTTCCAGGAGGTTCAATCAATTAAGAGCACAATAAGAAATAACGCCCAGAAGATTGTGGAGGTTCTCAATGGCCTACCTGGAATAAGCTGCCAGCCAGTAAATGGTGGAATCTTTGCCTTCCCACGTTTGCATTTGCCCCCATCTGCAATAAAACATGCCAAGGTAAAAGATTTCTAGCAACACTAATTACACATAACTGAGGACACCGATGATCTATATTTTGCTAAAACTTGCTCTAATTTAATTTATAACTTGCCTTCTTGTGCCACCAGAGTCTCTCATTCAATAATTTACAGGAAAACTTTCTTTTTAAAATCTCGTGTATTATTTAAATAACAGAAGGTTGAAAGAAACAGGCCAGATGAAAGATTTATAACAAAATGATCAAATATAGAAAAGTGCCTAACTAGTATCTGCACTAATGGCTAAAGAATTTACTAATTACTATTTAATTCTGAATAGTTTGTAGGGCTGTAAGTGACCTGATTTAGAAAACTTACTTTTCTTCTTTCCATGAGCTTCAGAAAATTAGAATGATGACATTCGGTTATATGTGTGACACCAGACACCTTAGATTTGAAGTGAAGTGTATAAAGTCATCTGCGTCTGACTGTTATGCTGTTACACAATTAGGATATGATCTGCAGTATTTACACGTACAGGAGAAGCAGCTGGAGCCAGACTTGCTGTATTGTTTGTATCTGCTGGAGGATGAAGGCTTGTGCGTGGAAGCTGGTTGTGTACACGGACAAAAAGAGGGAACATATCACATCAGGTGGAAATAAATCAATTAAATATGGACAAAAGTTTCTAAAGATTTGTATTGTTCTTTTTTAAATGTCCCATTCCACATCTAGTCTCTATTTGCTGTTATAATAAACCTACAGTCGAGTGGATGTTCTGCTAGATTTGGGGAGAAGTTATGGAGATTTGTGCTCATTGAGCCACAAGTCAGGCACTGAAGTAGGGTGAGGAGGCCTGGGGTGCAGTCAGCGTTCTATTTTATTCCAAATGTGTCCGATAGGTTTAAGGTCAGAGCTCTATAAAATCCCATTTAAGATCTTCCACTCCAACACTCCATGTAAATATCTTCATGAAGCTGGTTTTGTGTACAGGGGCATTGTCACGCTTGAACAAGTTTGGGTTTACTAGTTTTAGTGCATTGAAAATCAATTACAACATCCTAAGAGATCTTATACAATTGTTTGCCTCCAATATTGTGGTAGCAGTTTAGGGATGAATCACATACACTGGCGATCAAAATTAGAGAACAATGTATAAACAATTGAACAATTCTGAAATAATGTCATCTTCACTGCTCAACAGTTGAAGGAGTTTTTGTCCTGTCTATACCATGCTACCAGAACACCTTTTCCACAAAATAACTAAGGCATTTCCAAAAAATACATTATTTTGCAGAAAACACACTGATCAAAATTAGAGAACAACAATGACTGTAGCATGGAAAAAAGATTACAACAAAATTTTTCAAAGGTTACAACAGTCAGCAATTAGTAGGAAGTGTACAGGCCTCTGCTCTGAATGACTTCAGCACATCTGCAGCCACAGGACAGCACTAGTCTCTTACACTGCTCTGGTGTGATTTTGGTCCACTCTTCTTCCAGTCTCCTCCACAGTTCGGTGACTGTAGTGGGTTTCTTGTCCATAAATTTGTCGTCAAGGATTTTCCGCAGGTTCTCTATTGTGTTGAGGTCAGGACTCTGGGCAGGCCTATCATTATTTCAATGTTTTCAGTTTCAAGGAACTGCTTTACCCGTTTTACTGTGTGACATGGAGCGTTGTCCTGCATGAACACTGCGGGCTGATTGGGTGATGAATGCAGGGAGGGAACCATATGTTGTTGAAGAAGGTTCTGATAAACATTTGCATTCACTCCGCCATGTAGCTGTATAAGAGGCCCAACTCCTGCAGCAGAAAACATGCCCCAAACCATGACACTTCCTCCTCCACTTTTCACTGACTTCTTTACACACATTGGGTTCAGTCTTTCTCCAGTTTGTCGCTGAACATAATGTTTCCCATCGGACCCAAATAAATTAAACTTGCTTTCATCACTGAAGTGAACTTTGGACTAGTTCTCGTCTGTCCACACATCAATCAAATTTGATGATGCTCCTCATCAAAGCTTAGTCTAGCCTTTTGATTCTTTCTGCTAATGAGAGGTTTGGTCACTGCAGAGTGGCTTTCAGTCCAAATGCTCTTAAACATCGAGACACTGTATGACGAGACAGATCTTACCTTACCGCTGAACTGGTGAGCAATTCCAGCTGCAGTGTGGAAACGATTGCCCATTGAGATCCTCCACAGTATCCTGTCCTCTCTTGTATTTGTCTTCCATAGACGACCAGCCTTCTTGGCAGACTTGAATGAGTTTGTGATGTAAAGATTCAATATTCTTGAAATCATAGATTCTTGCTATGGCTGATAGGGTCATCCCTCTGGCCTTCATCTAGACAACCTGCTGCCGGAGGCTTTTAGTCACTTTAGAACGGCCCACCATCTTGCAGAGTCAGTGAAACTGGACAGTTAAATAGGGGGTTGACAGATAATTAAGGAAATTAGCACCAGGAGCCAGATTAACACCAATAACTGGGAGGTATCTGAAAGTGTTCTCTAATTTTGATCAGTGTGTTTTCTGCAAAATAATGTTTTTTTTTTTTTAAATGCCTTAGTTATTTTGTGGAAAATGTGTTCTGGTAGCATGGTATAGACAGGACAAAAACTCCTTCCACTGTTGAGCAGTGAAGATGACATTATTTCAGAATTGTTCAATTGTTTATAGATTGTTCTCTAATTTTGATCACCAGTGTATAGTTGGAAAGGTCTGTTTCACACAAACAATAGTGTTTGTGTGTGTGCACATACATATACATATATATATATATATATATATATATATATATATATATATATATATATATATATATATATATATGCATTTTTAATATCATCTGAAGAAATTTAAGCAAACAGGCTCTATTTTGTTTAGATTCCCAATAGTGAACCAATCTGTGATAAGCTGTGGTCGGTATTTTTGTTAGTACTCATCCATGTACTTTTTTTCCTAAAGTATTTGCCTGGCGACTCCAGAGAAGACCATGACCAACGTTCTGAAGAGACTGAAAAAATTCCATCTTCGCTTCATCAGTGTGTTTCCCTGAACAGCCACATTTTCATAAACCATTAAAGAAATATAAAACATAATGTTCATCTTATTAAAGTGTTTCCACTGAAAACTCTCTGGATCTGTATTTAGGGATGGTAACAAAATTTCAATATTTGATTCCATATTTAATATTTGTGTCAATTCAGAGCCCTGTTGCTTCTGGCGACTTTCTGGAACGCAAATTACCATGTTGCCAGGTCTGCAATAAATCCACTCAACTCTTGTTAAGAAAATGCAACACCATTATGTTTTACTGTTTAACACTTATATTTTAGCATTAATTATGATCAAATACATGTAATAAATATAATTTTTTGATTGACACTTGATATGGTAATGAGCTCAGGAAGAACTGGAATAAAATAAATACATTAAAAAAAATCCTCAGTTCAGTGGCAAGTACATAAAGATATGAAAACACAAACAGACAAAAAAAAAAACATTTCACACAGCCAACACGTGTCGGCCAACAATAAATAAAAAGCTAATACTCGGATAATCCCAGTGCAAATAGTTTTAAGTTTTCTTAACATAGATTCAGAAAATAAAGAATAGTGTGCATTTTATTTTGCATATAGATGAAAACTCATACACTGTTATATCACCTGTTATGCTTTTTGATTAAATGGATGTCACAATTATCTATCTTGGACATTTAAATGCCACTGTCTCTGCAGTGCTTCACAGTTATGAACAATTTATTTTATGCATGTCATCAGTGTAGCCATGTGTAGAATGTATGAATATCCAACACCCACTGAATATATGATTTTTTAATTCACACGAGACAGAATGATGGGACAAAGTGCAAGTTTTCTATAATTTAGCTATAAAACGTGTCATCATTCCACATCACTGCAGTCTGCATTGTTAGCATCCGGCTCTGTGCTGTTCAGAAGGTCCACTAATAAAGAGATGAGCTGGCCGTCCTGAATTCTGTTCTCTTTCACACTACAGTCAGAGGTTAAAGGTTGGAGGTTACGCTGTAGCATAACCTGTAGAGATGTGCGCAAGGGCCACAGCAGCTCCCAGCTCTGAGCAGACAGTTCCCACTGTATGAGAGAACGGCCCGGCATGATGACCTCGACCCGATCACCATACGCTGCGAACAAGAGAGAGAGAGAGAGAGAAGGTATTAAAACAGGTCTGCGCAGGTGTCGAACTCGACTCTCTGTGTGTCTTTTCTCGTTCCCACTTTGTGTTTTGATTGATCATCTCAGGCAAAGAATGCGAATTCAAAACGAGCGGTGTATTCCCGAAGCAAAGGAAAAAGATCCAAACAGAGAACAAATAGTCATCTTGCACTTTCTCTGTGCATGTCTCTCTTGTTCTCAGTGTCTATGCACCTTTCTCTTTTACGCTCTGTACACGTCTCTCTGCTTGTGTATCTCACACTCAGTGTAAATCTCTTTCTCTCAGTTCTCTATGTGTGCCTGTATAGCTTACTCTCTGTGTGAATGTGCATCTCTCTTTGTCTTGTGTGTGTGTGTGTGTTTTACCACGCTCGATCAGGTTACAGTCAGTGAGGAGGAGAAGGGCCAAAGGATGGACTGCAGAAGAGTCTCTAATGAAGACGCAGCCGTTCGATTTAACTGCAGAGAAAAACGTGAGCCAGCGACTGGGAAGCTTTCGCTCAGTCCTGAATAAAAAAAAGAAAAATAAAATAAATTAAATAAAATACCACACACTTCTTAATGATATTTTTTATTTTAAATCTCACAGCCTTCACGTGTTTTTAAATAACTGTTTGGCTCAAATCTAACCATCTAATATGTATAGTGTTGTTGCAGGGTGCAGATTGGTTACCGGTTGATGGAGGAGCGGTGAAGTAACACAGATCCACTGCGAGTGCGGTAACACAGGTCGTTGGGACGAAACCTGCCTCCTTTGCTTACAACGCCTCTCCTCACCTGAAAATGATGAGCATGACAAGGCCTGGATACTGAATACAGAAGCTTTAGTGTAATTTAAGCACACTGTGGTGATGCCCCCCTCTGAGAGACTTAAAGTTTATTATGAGGCTAAAACATTTCCTTTTCTCTCTGATAATGGCATCTGACAGCCTGATGTTTTTTTAAACTGTACTTCAATTACTTGGTGTGTTAATATTCAAAATTATTCACACGATCAAAACAATCACTGCATGAATCCTAGAAGGCTTTCCTTCAACCACTTTTGCTCACCACATCATACTGTGTATGTGCCTTTATAAATAAATTGTCTAAAAGACCAACAATATCTGACAATTGAAGAATTTCAGTTATTTAATTGTGCTACAACTGGTGTGTGTGTGTGTGTGTGTGTGTTTAGATACCTGGATGAGGTTGGGGTAAAACCCAGCCAGCAGCACAGCTTTTAGAAGTTCCTCCTGGTTTCTGTGCTGATTGAGCAGTGAAGAAGGGCGGAGACACTCTGCAGAGTGTGTGACCAGCACCGCCTCGGCCAGATTCTCACTGAACTGCTGAGTTAAACCTGAGCAAGGGGACACAGACACACACACACACACACACACACACACACACTATAGTATTAAAATCACATGATTATTTATAGAAATGCAAAATATAAATCACAATGTTAACCACAAAGTCCTAAAATGGCATCTTGTACCTAAAATAATTAGCATAACTAATGACACACAGTCAAATTCACTGAAGTACATGTGCATGCATATGTTTGGGGGGGTGGGGGAATCTACAGGTGTCTAAGCCCTGATCCTAATAAACCCTTTGGTTATTGTAAGATTGTTAAAGCAGCTACTAATTATTTTAACCAGGTGTGTAGGGAGCAGGGACGTTCCTAAAATGTGACTGTGGTTTTTCAGGAGCAACACTGAAACCTGTACCCTATAGTACCAAGTGATGTGCTGAATGCAAGCGACTTGACTTGCCATGTATAAAACGTAGACTGGCCGCAGAAAGACTGTGCGAGTCCAAATATTCCTGCCGGTCGCGTCTGTCGTGCAGCTCTTTATAAATCTGTACTGCTTTACTGAACACTAGGTAATCACTGCAGCTGGAGCCACTCAGAGCCTCTTTAGCCTGCTGGGACAGAAAGACAGAATTATAAATAACAGACTGAAGTCAATTTTTATAAGTATATTGTTGAGGTCAATATTATTATATAACTCTTTTAAATGTTTGTAAGGTTCAGCACAGAAACAAAGCCGAACTTGCAATTTGATTCCAATAAAACCATTCAAAAGTGTGAGATCACATTAACCCAAACGGAACATTCATGGGTGTGTGTGTGTGTGTGTGTGTGACCTTGTTGATTGCGGTGCGGTTTTGAAGACTGTTGTGGAATGGGTCTCGGGTCAGACAGGCCGCCACAGACAGCATAGGCAGAACACAGCGGAAAACAGTGGAAAGAACTAGGAGCTTCCCCAGGCGGGGGTCACATGACATACATGCCACACGCTTCCCCAGCGGAGTCAGACACTCCGAGCTGTCCAACACGCCTTTAGAGAAAGCAGGAGAGAAACTTGTAGAGGACTCAAACTTAAACATGGTCCATATTTGGAGTGTCGTATCACAAATGTGCGACCTCACCGATATCTTGCAGCGTCCTCACGGCTTCCCTCACTGCTCCTTGCTCTGGAGAATCCAACACTTGGGACAGGAAATCTACAGCCTATATTTCAACATAATTAAAAATAAATAAATGGTACAAATAAAGTACATTTAAATCAAACAACCCCTCTTTCCAGAGGTTTTTGGTACAGCCCACAGCGCTTACTTTACTCTGAGGACTGTGAATCTTAGCTTGAACCACCAGGCTCTCCAGGGGGGTGCGGAGAATCTCTGGGATGGGAAACAAGGACATGGCGTCTAGGTTTTTTTGAGGAAACAAATGATAGGCGTGGCCAGGTTGGCATCGGCCCGCCCTCCCTCGTCGCTGGATGACGTTTGAGCGAGAAATCCAGACCGTATCTAAACATGAGACCTGTGCAGAGAGAATTTCAGGATTATTTCGAACCAATCTGCATTGTACAATCATTCACTCTCTTTCCATCTTTCAAATACAAATACCAATTTAATTACTGTGCTTGAGTTATGAACATGCAAGCCATGATTCTCCTCTTTACTCTCCCTGGTCTCACCTTAGTTCTTGGATCGTAGCTCTGCTCTTTCTGAGTGCCCAGGTCCACTACGTGCACGATGTCATCGATGGTGATGGACGTCTCGGCGATGTTAGTTGCCAGGACAATTTTGCGGCGGCCCTCTGGAGGACGTTTAAATACAACCTGCTGGTCAGCCACAGACATGCTTGAGTGCACTGAAAGGACAAAAATAGAAAATTTTTTTTTTTTTTTTTAAAAGACATGCAGAGAGTGCATTAATTCATAGAAAATGAATGCAATCACTACCTGAAAGATGCATTCATTAAACCTTATATTCTTTAAACTAGTATTAGTATTTTCATTGTTGTTCTCCATTTACGTCCCCTAAAATTGTGGGAATGCAAAATTTGCACTCGACTGTATATTTTTAGGGTTTAGAAAAGTATTAAGCTGCTACAAGACAGAGTATATTTAATCTAGAAGGAAATAGTCAGTGTTAAACTGAGGTAGAAAAACAAGGAACAGATGAACTGAAGTAATGAACCACTATAATACATACATGGTAGAATGAGCTGTGAGCCCAATTTGAAGGCCTTTTTCTCCTCCAGCTTCTGTTGCACAGCTGTAATGTCTTGCCAGCCAGGCAGAAAACACAACACTGCACCTGGACAGCCCAGATATAGAGAGAAAGAAGACACAAAGTTCCACAGGAATCAGGCTAAAATCACGTTTGTACGGTTAAGCTGATGTTTAAGAGATGAAATAAAAAGGTATATGTGTGGTGGTTAAGTTTACCTGGCTTTCCATTAGTGTGAATGTGATCAATCACATCGGCCACTAACTCGAGATCAGTTGTTGGATCATCCGGGTCCTTCTTAAAATACACAAACCGTAAATAAATAAATAAATAGATAAATAAATACACTGTTAGTGTTTATGTATATCCGTCTCCTGCTTTTCTCAACTTCATTTTTCTCACCTGTGTATCTGTCTCACATACTTATCTAATCTCAAGTTATATCATCAGGCTTACTCTGCATTTTCTTACTTATACAGTAAAAACAAACAAACAAAAAAAAAAAAAAAAAAACACATTGTGTTGGTCCACTTTTTCTGCCAAAAAATTTCTGACCTGTCGAGAATCAACAGCATGAACTTTTTCAGCAGTTTGAGCTACAGGAGCTCGTCTGTTGGATCGGACCACAAGGAACAGCCTTCGCTCCTCACGTGCATCAATAAGTCTCACCACTGTTCCTTCCTTGGAGCACTTTTGATGGATACTGACCACTGCAGACCAGAAACATCCCACAAGAGCTGCGGTTATATAGCCGCTCTGACCCAGACGTCTAGACGTCACAATTTGTCAAACTCGCTTAAATGCTTACACTCGCCCCATTTATCCTGCTTCTAACATCAACTTTGAGGACAAAATGTTGTATATCCCACCCATTAACAGGTGCCATAATGAAGAAGTATCAGTGTTATTCACTTCACAGATCATAATGTAATGACTGGCTAATTGTCTCAATTTCCTCTATTATCTCTCTCTCGTGCATGTTTCTGTATTGTCATGTTTTCTTGTCTCACCTATTTCTTTTTTCTCACCTGTATATTTGACTTATCATCCCTTTTGCCTCCTGTATATCTCTCACTTCCCTTCTTTCTCACCCATATAACCGTCTAAGTATTTTTCCTTTCCTTCTGACCATTGCTCATAGCAGCATCTTTTCAGTCACCTGGATGTTTGCCTTCTTTGTTGGTCTACCCATCTCCCTCAGCACCTCCTCCAGGTACCTCTGTTTCACAGGGTGCATGAAGCCGGGGATGTGAAATACTGGACACTCGTCAAAGTAGGAAGAAAGACGTTGTGTGTCTCCGCTGGCACTCATGAGGACCACACGCAGTTCAGGATTGTGGGTAAGGGCACGACGCAGCAGGGCCAGCAGCACATCGGTGTTCACGTCTCGCTCATGCACTTCGTCTACTACCACATGGCTAATGCCACGCAGCAACGGATTCGACTGCAGCTTCCTCAGCAGGACGCCAACGGTTAGGAACAGAAGCGAGCCACTGCTAGCCTCTGGGGGACGAGATTCTAAACGGACCTTCAGAGAGGATTAAAAAAAAATACACTTTGTAGTATTTTTCATTAGCCCTACCATACACTGAAAATAAACCTCACCTGAAAAGATGTATAATTATAATATACCTGGTAGCCGACGAAAGGTCGAAGAATGGGGCCCATCTCATTGGCGACACGCTCAGCCACTGAGACCGCGCTGATCCTGCGCGGCTGTGTTACCAAAACGTTGCAGTGAGCCCCAGCTCCGCCTTTCACTCGGTCCTCCAACAGAAAGCGTGGGATCCGTGTCGTCTTTCCGCAACCCGTCTCTCCAGCAACCACCACCACCCGCGACGCCTCCACTGCCTCCACCAGACATGCACGATGAGAGTCTACAGGAAGCTCTGCCCCCCGAGCTGGTCCCGCCCTCTCCCACTGCCTCAGAATGTTGTCACTCAGGAGCTGAGCCTCCTCAGGGTTCAGGGGGTGATACGGCTTGCCAGTGATTGCATTGAGCACAGGATCCTTTGTGCCATCTTCTTCATCGTCCTCATTAAAAGAGGAAGACTGTCTCTGGTCAGCTCGCTCTTTACACAGTTTCTGCAGCTCCTCTTCCACTGGATACTAATTAATAACAAAATTTTTTTTTATGTCATATAAACTTTTCCAATTTAAGGTTAACCAATTAGTCAAGCTGCATAATGAACTCAAATTTAAATTGCCATTATTTTAACTTTTCATTTAAACAATAATATACTGATCAAGAAATAAGGGGTGTTGCTCGGCAGCCTTATTGTAAGCGAGGACCAGTACTTTTTAAACATTACAAGCTTCACCAACAAAACACAGGACTGAGCCCCCAAAAAAAATAAAAAAAAATAAATAATAATAATAATAATAATTTAAGGCAAGCATCAAAAGATTTCTTTGAACCTTTACATTTTATATTTACTTATCTTTCCCATACTCAGTATAATTCGTTTAAAAGTATTATTTAAAAAAAAAAAAAAAAAAAAATGAACAGATAATTATATTCACCCATCCTACAGTTTCTTTATACAAGCCTCTCTCATTGCTCAACTGTAAACAAATAAACATTACAGACCTGCGTTAAATAATCTCTAATCCTGTACTTCAGATCATCAGGGATCTCCATGAGACACGGTCTCCTCTCTCGCTCTCCTGCCTCCCTCACCTCCGCTTGGTTGTACTTGGCATGCGTGAGAGGATTATTCTGCTCATCCAGCAGCTCCAGTTCCTAAAAGCATAACAAGAACATCATGCTTTCACAGAATTACTTTTTAATTTCTTAACTTGGCCTTTTAAACTGTAGCTCGGTCCAAAATATTTCCCTCCAATAAATTAAATAATGTCTATGTGTCCCACAATGTCTAAGGGGACAGATATCGCAGGCGGAGACATTAAAGGTGCCCCATCCTGTCAGTGCACAGAACTGATTCTCTGGCATGTGGTGCACTAAACAGAAGTAAACAAAGCAAACAAACTATGTACTTGAGTTAAAGTAGAGATACACTAGGCAAAATGTTACTCCAGTAAAAATGTCCCTTTAAACTTTCAGTGAAAGTATAAAAGTATTTGCCCTTAAATGTACTTAAGCATCAAAAGTACTAGGAATTATTATGACTATAATGTCTTATAATTTCTCAGGTGCCGTGGCAAGTTAGTCAAGAGATTCTTTATCATTTATTCGTCTCAAAATGTTCTGTTTGTCGTTGAACTGATGGTGAACTGTATGTTGGTGCTAGCTGGTTCTAGCTTGAATAACACCCTTTGGTGAGCCACACCATGACCCAACATCACCCACCCCCACCCCTCCTTTCTGAGTGCTCCGAGTCACGACCAGGTTCATTCACCGTGACATGATCTAATAATTGATGCGATCCTGCAAATGAGCGGTTGAAATAAAAATAAAAATAATAAAAAAAATAAAAAAAAACGGTACAATGCTGCCCCCTAGTCGGCTGCATAGTCAAAACAAGCTTAAAAATACTTGTATATTTCTTTCACAAATTATCTGACAAACACAATTCTAAACACCTTAAGTCTAAGGCAGGCAAGTGCTGCTGCTCTCGTTTCAGCCTCCAGTCTGCGGCGGCCGTGGGCAATAAATTTCATCTCCTCGGGCCAACGCAGTGTGAGTTCACACTCCTTCACCTTCCCTCCAACTGTCCTGTAGTGCAGCAGTTCCTGTGGAACACAACAAAAAATGTAAATAAAAGAAGAGAGCAGGGACAGGAAATGTATAAAACCATGTGATCTGACCTCAAATTTATTTACCCGCCATGAACTTAGATTCCCAAAGAAATGCTAATTAAAATGTTTTTAAATAATTAACTATGACATCATACCTATATTAATTACATTCGTTTAAGTGAGTCATTGAATTCTTAATGTGAAGTTGTCTGAAGGATTGATTATGGAAAACCAATCCCCTTTATTACAGCTGCATGCAGGACCGTCCCAGACGGTGATTATTTTACAACAGCAGCACATTCCCATACGTCTGTTCAGTTCCCAAATATTAATAATAACCAGCATGCTCCGGTAACTTACGTTGACACTACCAGATGTTGTGGCCACTTGAATAACCCTGACCAGAAGAGCCTTCGGTTTTGAGAAGATGGACAGTGCCTCTGAGACTTTCGGATCCTCTTTTACCGCTCTGCACCCAATATACAATAAATATACTTAAAACAAGCACAGGAGAGCTCAAAACAAATCTTGGGCTAAATGTAAAAAATTATTTGGTGACTTAAAAAAAAATATTACATATAAAATAAATAAAAAATTGTAATTAATAAACAAACGGATGTTTTTTGCTAAAAAAAATTCAATAAATATTTGACTTCTCGAATATCGTAAAAAAAATAAAAAAATAAATGAACGATTCTAAAATTCACACAAGATTTTCCTTTAAGTTTAATAATAAAAGCATATACAAGCCTATCATTTTTAAGATTCTTAAATTGGGACAACTTTATGGTCACCCGTTTTACACATAAGAAATAAATTATATGAATTAGTAAGATTATGGGGCAATAATAATGGGCTCATATAACGATAAACAATAAGATAAAATAATAATAGTAATGAGGGTAACTGAATAGTAGTATGATCAGTAGGATGATCTCCTAGTGAACCAGTCACCATAATACACACTGTTTCACTGCAATAATACCAATAACAAAGTTATAATTAATACCAATAATTTAAAATCGTGCAATATTACCTGTGTGCAATATGTCTGACAGCGTAACTACTTACTCTTTTTTTTCGTTTTTTGTATTTATACATTGTGTTGTGTGTATTACTTTATACTGTATTATGTCTCCATTATTTTATAGATTTGCACATTTCTTTTTCTTTGCTGCTGTAACAAAAAAATGTCCCCACTGTGGGACGAATGAAGGCTTATCTTTAAAAAAAATAATAATAATAATAAATAAATAAATAAAATAAAAGCCCAAAGTTGTGGTTTAAGCATATAAACAGCGTACTCCAGGCTTTCTGCAGCCCTTCTCATCCTGTTGCTTGTGGTTCTTCGTAGCTCGTTGCCTTTACGCTCATTTGGGTCTTTGTCTATGTCCTCCCTGAGAGATGAGCGCCATCCATTTTCCTGCAATGATCTCTGTGTGGGAACCTGGTTTCTTGGACCCAGAACTCCCAGTTCCTGTTCACACAAAGCACCTGTATTTAGCAATCAGTCAAAGAATCCTAAAGAAATGCCTGAAGTTTAAACATTTACTTTTTTTAATGCTACTTTTTACACTTCTAAAAAATTAGGATTTTCCCAAAGGATTTATTGATTCTCAATGTATTTAATTGCACTGCTTATCAAATATAAATGGTAAATTCTTTCAATAAACATGTTAGGAAAGCTTTATCTTTAATTCCAAAACTTACTAAGTGCAATGCTTTTTTTAGCATTTAGTTTTATGCATACTTTTTTCCAGAATAAAAGGGGCGGGGCCTCAACTCACTCTCAGCCTATGGCAGGCAGCTGCTGCTGCGCGTCGCTCCGCCTCCTGCTTCCGTGCTCCAAATCCCTCTACTTCGATCCTTTCAGGCCACAACAGTGTAACTGTTGCCCTCTAACACAACATCAAAGGAAATCTCATGAAAGGTTCTATTTATAATATTAAGAGACATTAATTATAGATTTGAATGAATGAGTAGAGTTGTAGGGGTTTACTCTGTATCTACCTTAATATCTCCATCTGTGCATTTATACTGGATATAGCGAGAGATATTCGACTGTCTCAGGGATCTAGACAGAACTGAATGTAGGAGATTTTTTGGCTCAGGAAAATCCATGAGGAAATCAGGTTGATCTGTTGAACAAACACAATCGAGCTTTAGGTGACGAATCATCTCGCAAATGCACATGACTTTAAACACTATAATAAATATATAGTAGAAAATTTTTAATTTCTCTTTAATCTTCCACCACAGACAAGACATCGTGGATTTGGGAAATTAGGAGTAATAAAAAAACAACAACAACAGAAAACCCATTGTTTTGTGTGTTCATCCTTGAGAGAAAGTAGTCCCACGTCAAGAGAGACAAAATGATGCAGACTCACAAATACATTTCAATTAATGTTGTTGCCAACAGCTGCACTTAGATTAAATAATAAACAGAGGTATTACGGTTTAAAAATAAGTCACTGTCCATCATCTGGATGGAAACCACACTTACTGGAGTAAAAATGGTAAATGGTACTGGAACTAACAGTGTTTTTGCTATATACTGTATGCAATATAGGCTCCTTCAATTTTCATCAAGTTTAAACCATAGGCCCTGAAATGAGAGCTCATTTGCATTTCACATTTGAACATCCTGTTCGAGGAACAGGTAAATGCAGCTTCTGAGGTGTGAGAACATGTTTTTTTTTACATTTATCTCATTCAGGCAACTGAGCATCTATGGTGATAAGGGCCTTGCTCAGGGGCCCAGGAATGGCAGCTTGGTTTGGCTGGGATTTGAACTCACGACCTTTGGATCCTAAATTCAATGCCATAATCACTGTTACCACCTACACAAGTTAGACACAGCATGGATGAAAGAAGTTTCCCCTCATCTCTACATTCTTTACTTTCTAGATATTCGAACACATTTTTTATAAGTTGCACTAAACAGCACATAAGACAAAGACAGAGAGCACAGAGCAAAGTTTCTCATACAATACCCCATGTTCACCCATGGTAATTATTAAAAATAAGCAGAACATTGCCACTAGATTTTTACATCACTCTACATGCAGGGGTGCACTACATTTCCAATAGGAAGTAATCTGGGACTAGGGGTGTATGAGAGGAGGTATGGAGCCGGTGTCATGCGGGCTTGTAACACTACCTGAGTGGGTGTCAGGGGCAGTTTCTCCGCGGCTGGGAGCAGTTCCAGCTCGGGTCCTGTATAGGCTCGTACCGCTCCATTCCAGACCGGTTCTACATCCGATATCCAAGGTTTTTCTCCCAAGGTTGTACAGAGTCCGAAGACGCATGATGGAGCTACAATGCGCCGCCATATTTACACAAAACACTCTGCTTCGTCGCCTCAGCGAGTAAACCGTTCTGCTCAGCGGCGCCATCTGTCGGAGCGGCATAAAAACAGCGCTGTTTTTTCCTCATGCTGATGATGCCGACATGCCGACACCCAAAACACAAGTCTTTTTTAATCAAACATGTCACATTATATTTTATAGAACAACCATTAGCACAACCCAAAACGATTACCAAAATGCTGTGGTACACTTTCATCCTGAATTATCATCAAACTCAAGAAATCATTGCGGAATCATATTGGAATCTACATGATGTCCTAAAAGTCCCTATTAGTGTCCAGTTGCCAAAAGTGTTCTATTGGTCCTTAATGGTATCAGACATAACATGCCACCAGCTGAGACCCACAACACCCATATAAAAAATATAACTTTCAATAGTCTAATCTTTTTGATCATTGTCATGCTGGAAGACCCGTCCACTACCCATCTTCAGTCTTCTGGCTGAGGCCAGGACTTTCTCATCCAAGATTCCACAGTGCACGACCCTGTTCATGTGTCTTCCTGTACCCTTAGCTGAGAAACAGCCCAAAAGCAGAACGTTTCCTCCTCCATGTTTGACAGTGGCGATCCACATCACATTCTCTCAAGTCTTTACTGAATCATTCAGGTGTTCATTAGAAAACTTCAGACGGGTCTGTTCATGTGTAATCTTGAGCAGATGGATTTTGATGTGTTACCAATGGTTTTCTTGGTGACTGTGGCCACGGCTACCTTGAGATCATTAACAAGCTCCTCCTGTGTAATTCTGGACTGATCCCTCACCTTTCTCAGAATCATCCTCACTCCATGAGGTGAGATTCGGCATGAAGCTCCAAAGCGAGGGCGATTGACTTCTCTTGTATTTCTTCCATTTTTGAATTATCGCACCAACAGCGGTCTCGTTTTTACCAAGCTTCCTGCTGATGGTCTTGTCGCCCATTCCAGCCTTTTGCAGGTCTACAATCTTGTCCCTGACGTCCTTTGACAGCTCTTTGGTCTGCCCATGGTGGTGGATATTAGGAGTTCTTTCTTAAAGGTTCAGGACTAATTTGAGTGTGTGGGAGAGAGAATTCTTGCTGGTAGGTTGGGGATTAAATACTTATTTCACACGAGCAAATACAAGTTAACTTCTATATAAGGTTTAATTTTCTTCTGGACTTCATTATATCCTTTCTCTTTCTGTTAAAATAAAGTTCTAGACTTCTAGAGGGTAAATTTACTAAATCAGCAGGGGATCAAATAATTATTTTCCCAACTGTATGTTATATTTCCTTCATCATTCATGTTAATAAGATGTGGCTTTATATGGAGCTGTTTGTGTTTGTTATAAAATGTTACTGAGAACTAGTTGTGTGTGTGTGTGTGTGTGTGTGTGTGTGTGTGTGTGTGTGTTCTTCCAACCGTTCAATCAGTTTTTTTGATGGGGAGATTTTAATGAAAAAATTAACATGGCACAATATAAAAAAGGTTTTGATTCAAGTCTTTATATTAGCTTTACAGCACGCTAATTACAAAAAAAATTTTTTTTATATGATCAGTGACAAGTGACAAATTCAAGGTCACGAACAAAGACAACACGTGGCATTTAAGTGCATATTGTAAATTTGATAATTACAGCAGCGAGAGTGTAAATGAAGCAGCCGACTCTTCCAGAAACAGTGGTGAAACAGAGTTCATGAGTCAGATGGCTTCCAGGAAAAAAAGTTGATTCCACGGAGTTCCTCAGGTAGGTATTCTTGGTCCACTGGGCCTTTGAACGCTGGATTGTATTTGTAGCCTTTAGCATAGCCTAAATCCTTCATTAGTTTGGTGGGAGCGTTGCGGAGGTGAAGCGGCACAGGGGGTAAAGGGCCTTCGTGGTTCCTCAGACAGGCTTTAACGTTATTATAAGCGGTATACACTTCGATAGACTTAGGAGCCCTGGACAAGTACAGCACACACTGCGCTAGGATCACCTAGACAAACAAACAGATAAATATTTACACAAAATATAATCAGTTATAAAAATCTCAATATAAACATCCAGTATTTATAGAGGAGTGATGTTTACCTCGCACTCAGGCATGCCGATGAAGTGGCAGGCCTGGAAGGAAGACACTGCCTGAGGGAGAGCATTAGGATCGGCCAAACCTTAAAACAAGACGCACACTAGACGTTATTCTACACAGGTTTAGGAAGGTCGCTTAAACTAGTTATTATGGTCATTATCAAATAAGCCAAAAAAAAAAAAAAAAGAGCAAAAACATAAAACACATGACTAACTAACCGACATCCTCGCTAGCAAAGCGCACCAGCCTACGGGCCACGTACAGTGGGTCCTCACCTCCCTCTAACATCCGGCCCAGCCAGTAGAGGGCAGCGTTTTCATCTGAGCCCCTCATTGACTTGTGCAGAGCTGAGATGCAGTTGTAGTGCTCCTCACCTTTAAGTCAGATAAACAATTGTATTTTTATTTTTCAATACTTTTCCTTCTATGTATTACTGTTTTGATATCAAATGAGCAGAATTGAATTTTCTTCAATATTACATTCATTTGAATAAAATGTGTTCATTTTATTATTTTAATATTTCAACCCGAAAAATGTCTCCACTCGCGTAAATGTAATTTACTCGTCTTTTTCATTTTTTTTATTTATTTACTCTTTTTTTGTACTTTCCCTTTACTCATTTTCTTGCATTGTCAGCAGTGCTGGAGCTAAATCCATGTTGGAAATCTTTAAGAATAAGCCTGTATCTTTAACAATTAATTAGCCTGTATCTAACCTGTAACCTGTATCCTGTATCTTTTAGAATTAGCCTGTATCAGTACAATTGAGTAAGATAACTAACCAGGGAATGTACAGTCTTATGTCTCACACAGGAACCCGAGATTCCTACACTATTTCTGAGAAAATGGACAAGGTGGAAAACGCCAGTTTTTTTTGGAATTCCATATGTAGCTGTTCGGCGTGTAACAATTCACTCAGGTCATAATTTGATTCACGAAACTGGTTTCCTGATTCAAGATCGATTGAAGTGTTTTAAACCAAAATATTTTGAAGAAGAACAAAGTTTCCTGTTTTATTAAATTAATTTCTGCTTCGGATTAAACTAAATGAAATAAAAAAATAGCTAGACATGTTTAATACTGTATCTAAACATTTTCAATATTTACATTTACGGTATTTGGCGAGACGGAGACAATCAGTCTAAAACTCTGCTGAGATAAAAAAAAAAATTTTTATTAATTAATTAATAATTTTTTTTTGCTGTAATTGTTTTACTACAATGCTAACTACCATATCTTACAAATAATATTAATTTGTAATAAATTACAAAAAAAAAAAAATACACGTCTTTGATCCAGAAAAAAAATTTGAATACAAAAACATCATTAAATGTCAGCATCTGACATTTAAATTGAATGAAAATATAAAAAAAAAAGTTGGCTAAAATGCCCACTTCTTCATTATCAGTGAGTCTGATATTGTTTGGATGCTATAAAAAGAGCTCTTTTTAGTGTTTCTAACATATCATTCAAACAAATGAGAGAAAAATAATTAAAGTCATGTGATCCCTTCCTGTGATAAAACCCAGGTGTACATTTGGACATCTGGTGTTCAAACCCCAACAAGCTGCTGACACATTAAAAACTGGTGCCAAATAGCAGACTCAAGGCACAGCAGGCTTGGAACATCGGTGTCATATTTTAATAGTGTTCATATTATATATATGTATTTAGCATTTTGTGTCACTTAAATCTGTCTTGTAAAATAAAATGTACAGAGTTTAATTTAGATTAAAGAGATGAATGTATCGAGCAAAAGTGAAAAATTCACTAGTCGTTTTAGTTGAATTGTTTACACACAGTTGTCCTGACACAGCTGCTTTAACCCCATTAATTGATGAACTGGGAGTCGGGTAATAAAATAAGCAACAATCGAATAAAGTTTATTTGTAAAAGAAAGGAAATTTAATGCACGTTCTTTTTAAAAATGTATTTTAATTTATTTGGACATTTAAACATGTGAATGTGTAAAATTTAGGATGCTATTTGATGGTATTCAGAAATTTACATCACGTGTTAAGGTATAAGGAATCAAGCTCCATACTCGCCTGCTTTGTCGTAGAGTATGTGTGATCTCTGTAAACCCTCTTTGACATGCTGCTCCTGGACCACGGTGCTATGAGGAGCGTGTGATTGTGTGTTGAGGGTTTTGTTCACACACGCCTGCACGGCCAGCTGCAGACCATTGAGAGCTGCTCGAGCGTCTCCGTCACACAGGTGAGCAATAGTGTCCAGGGCCTTCTGCTCGATACACACCTGACCCCTGCACACAGAACACACAGATCACAGACAGTGATTAGAGAGAGAGAGAGAGAGAGAGAGAGAGAGAGAGAGAGAGAGAGAGAGAGAGAGAGAGAGAGAGAGAGAGAGAGAGAGAGAGAGAGCAAAAAAGAGGGAATGAAAAAGAAATGGAGAAAAAAGCAAATGAGAAAGAAAGTAAATGAAAAAGGAACAGAGAGAAGGAGAGGAGAGCGAATGAGAGAAAAAATGTGAGAGAGAGCAAAAGAGAGGGAATGAAAGAGAAATAGAAAAAAAAGCAAAAGAGAGAGAAAATAAAAAATGAGAGAGAGAGAAAGCTAAAGAGAATAAAAGAGAGAAAGAGAGAATAAGTGAGTGAAAGGGAAAAAGAGTAAAAAAACAAAAGAGAGAGAGAACAAGAGAGAGAAAAAAAGAGAGAAAGCGAGAGAGGGAATGAAAGACAGAGAGAAAAAAGTGAGAGAGATGGAATGAAAGAGATAGAAAGAGATAAAAAAAAGCAACGAGAGAGAGAGAGAGAGATGCAAGAGATAGAAAGAAAGAAACGTAAATGAATAAATAAACAATTAAAATGCTAAGCAAACTTAAAAATAAATATTATGTCATAAAATAATGATAGAAGTAAATAAATAAACACAAAGGACAGAAAGAAAGAAAAGAATGAAGAAATAGAATAGGAAAAAAAAAAAACATTAAGGCACAAAGACAGAAAAGAAAATCAGAAAAAAGAAAGGAACAAAGAACGAAAAAAGAAAAATACAGCTTTATGTGCATGTTGAACTTCCCATTCCAGATTTATTCCCTGTTTACTGTCATCATAAATTCCACTCTTTCCATTAGATTTGGGAAAATATAGGGATTTGCACACTGGAGTAACAGTAACCTGCCACTGATTTCAGCACCAATGTGTTGAAGAAACTGGTATTTGTGGGTGGAGATAAAAATATGTTCCAATGCTGATTGTTATAAAAACTGTCACATAAAATTTAAAACTCCATAACGCACATCCTCAGCGTATAGGTTTTAGGGACAAACTCTGCAGGCGTGAAACCCCTTTCTGATCACGTGTTCTGTACTTTTGAGTGACAGTTTAAGGAGAAAGCAGTTGTGCACGCAGCAGGATGTCTATGACCTTATAAAACCACCTTTGATTTATAGACGCATTTATATCCAGGATTAGAGCAAAGCTAAAAACGGTGCTACATGTCATTCTTCCAAGACGTACGAGGGCGACTGGTGCACTTTCATGAAGGTATCTAACAGCCATATAAAATGTAATAAAAGCTGTGAGTGGATAAGTAGGTAGGGACGCCATTTTCCACCACTCATCATCATCATCTTTGCTGAAAATACTTTCCATCGATCTACAGATCACTCAAAAAGCCCATGTAGGAGGTTGAACCTACAGCCTGGTTTAGTCTCGACAGTGATGGATCGTGTTATGGCTTCCTGAACTACTGTGGGTGTCCCTGGCAACCAGACTATAGGGGGCACATCTAAAAGTAACTCGGATTACTCTGTGGAATTTTCCTCAGAAATTGAGATGGGGAGTTGTGCTGGATATCCTGGCATGACTCAGCAGGATAATGTTATTGCTGAGAGAGAGAAAGAAAGGGAGAGAGAGAGAGAGAGCGCGCGAGAGAGAGCGAGAGAGAGAGCGAGAGAGAGAGCGAGAGAGAGAGAGAGAGACAATGACAAAATAGAACTGAAGGAAAAATGAAGAAAACAACAATAAACTAATAAAAAAAGAACGCATTTAAAAACAGGGATTGTACTGGATGGATGGATGGATGGAAAGTTGGAATAAAAAAATAAAAAACAGATAGAGCATAATAAATGAATGAGAGCGGAAAAAAAGAGGGACAACAGAAAAATGGAAAGATTAGTAAATGAAAAGAAAAAGAAAGGACTGAAATACAAAATAAGAAAAAAAAAATGAGATACGGAATTAAAACACAAAAACGAGAGAAACGAACAAACCGAATCAAAAGGCAACAAGTACTTCAAAAACATGAATATACATAAAGTAATGGAAAAGAAATAAAGAATGAGAAAGAAAGATACAGAAAGACTGATGTTGTTCCTGAATCAGCTGCCAATGAACAAGACTCATAACATGGAAAATCTCAGTTTTTGGGAATTTAGGAAGTTAGTGGGAATCCGATTATTGGCTGAACCATTACACAATAAATCCCAACACAAACACTGCTCTGTATTTTAAATCCGTATGATGGAAATGGAGAGGAAAACTTACTCATCTAATTCATTTTTGTTGTACACACTTTAAATAAAAAAAAAAAAAACAATTAGTAAATTATTTAAATTCTGTAGTTATTTTTCTGTCCCTTGTGAAACTTCAGCAAGAGGCCAAAAGTCCAAAAGTTACATTGCTAGAAGATGTTTAGATGTACATCTCACAAAATCTCAAAAAATTCACCAGAGCTGGACAAATTGTTGCTGGGATCCTCTTTTACTCCTCTATAATGAAATCACGGAGCTGCTGGATGTTCGACACATGGCGCTTCTCCACCTTCTGCTTGAGGAGCCCTACAGGTGATCAATAATGTACAGGTCTGGAGACATACTTGGCCACTTAATCACCTTCACCTTCTTCAGCAAGGCAGTTGTCATCGTTATTATGTTGGGAAAAATGCAGTTTGGCCCAGTTTCTGAAAGGAGGGCATCATGTTCATGTTCTCATGCAACCCCAGATCATGATGCTACCACCACCATGCTTTATTGTAGGAAAACACAATTTTCTTAGTTCTCCTCACCAGGGCATCGCCACACATGCTGAACACCTTTTGAGCCAAACAAATGTATCCGAGTCTAATCAGACCAGAGGACATGGTTCCAGTAATTCATGCTCAGGTTATTTGCAGGCTTTCTTACGAGCCAGCTTCAGAAGAGGCTTCCTTCTGGGACGGCCAAACCAACTTGTTGCAGTGTGCGGCGAACGGTCAAAACACTGACAAGCAAACCTTCCGTTTCTGCAACCTGCAGCACTCATGCCTCGACTTCTGCACCTGACGCACAGCAGGAGGATTCAACGTGAACATCCAGTGGTCAGTATGAGAGAATTGTACTCAAAGCACCAAATTTGAACTGCTCTAATACAAGTCAAGTTTATTTCTATTGCGCTTTTCACAACAGACAGAGTTAAGGTAAATGATGTGTCTTTATCTCTGATGAGCAGCCGTGGCGTCTGTGGCAAGGAAAAACTCCCTTAGATATTATGAGGAAGAAAACTTGAGGGGAACCAGACTCAAAAGGGGAACCCATCCTCATTTGGGTGATATCAAGAGTGTGATTATAGTCTTCAAATAATACAGAACAAGATACACACATATGAATGGTTCTGTCAAGCAGATAAACAAACATGAACATGACGAACAGGATGTGTGACTTTGCACGGTTACACGACATACAGCTGTTATCACTGAGGGTGTATTTACTTTTGTTGGCAGTTATTTTAACAATAATGGCTGTATGTTGAGTTATTTTTGGAGGACAGTAAATCTGTACTGCTACACAAGCTGCACACTGACTACTCTAATATTATATATATATATATAATGTTTATCTTTCTGACAGGGGGAAAAGACACACTACCCTGCAGAACACAGGGTCAAGTGTGGGTGGCACCATCAAGATCGTCTTCAGCATCGGGAATTCTGACTCGCTATTTCGGTCAACAATTTATCATAACCAATTCATTCCAAAGTTTTCTCCAGCATGATGAACAAAACAGCAAAGAGCTGGAGCACTAGATCTTCCTGAGAGAACATTCCACCCGACACCTTGCAAAATTTACAACCCTTAGAAGAACTGGGTGTTTAAGTGTAAAGGAGATGACTTGTATGAAAACAAGGTCAACAATCTGGGCACGGTCCTCATACCCTCTGTACACGGAGCACTCTTACAACTGACGGGGTATCATAAATCAGCCCAGGATTATAGGCTCGGCTGTGAGGAGACAGCTGAAGGTATCAAGAAGCCTAATATCTCCAATACTTTTTTTTTTGGTTTAGTTTTGACTACAATAACCTATAAAATTCAGCAGAATTATAACTGTACATGGGAAGACTGAACTACTCCAACATATGGTAGTCTTACATAGTTAGATCGCTGAACACCCACTGGTGACTTGGATTTAATAAAGATCGCAGTGTACCAAGTACTGGGAATAAAATGTATCTTCTGGACCGGTTGTTCTTTTTGAGCAAATGCCAGAGCTGGTTTTCTGAGAAACATTGCCGTTAAAGCGAGATAAATCATACTTTTATGAGCTTTTTTGTCCTGAGCCAAATAAACATGTGTCTTAGATAAAAGAAAAAACCTGCAAAAAATAAAAAAAAATTTCTTGTAATTTTTTTATTTTCTTTTATTTTAGCATTATTAGAAAATGCCATTTTATGTTTGCATGCATGATATGCATAATATTCACTGGATTTTTAAATATAAATACATCTTGCATTTTTGCAATTATTATTTAAAATATTCAAGTATCGGAAATTTTTTAATGTTTATTCGTAGATAACATTTCAGTGAATGCTGTAAAAAGTCGTATTATTTTATGATTAAATGTAAATATCCAGCGTCCTGTGTTTGACCCACAAACGTATTATTTTACTGTATTTAACTGATCACATGGAGACTTGGTGTTGAAAGGAAGAAACTCATTGGCAACTCCACACAGCATCATGTTTACTGTGGAGACTCCATGGAGCTGGCATCCTTCTAAAAACCTGACACTCTCTTCTACTCACCTGCCAACTGTCTCTTCTTATCCAACACACAAACATACCCACACACAGGCTACCAACACTGGAAAGCCATAGAGAGAGAGATTTGGAGCTTCCAGCTTAAGCCAATAAACACCCGAACGAGGAATGATGGGAGGCCGTAGAACACCCTCTCAGCCAATCAGGGAGCAGGGAGATATTTTTCTAGAGTGCTAGAACCCCGCATTTCAAAGGGGAAACACAAACACACACTTACGCTGCAGTGCAGTCCGGTCCTGAACGCTCATCCTGTAACACGGCCAGACCGAGCGAATCCACTGCCCGGCGCAATATCGAGCTCATTGCCGCCACGCTCAGCTTCTCCAGGACCAGAACCCTACAGCGGCTCAGCAGAGCGCTGTTCACCTGAAACGACGGATTCTCTGTGGTGGCTCCAATCAGCGTAATCGTCCCGCACTCTACGTGAGGCAGAAACGTGTCCTAGAGGAGAGGAAGAGGGCAAAGAAGATGGGAGGGGAAGAGAAGAAAGTTCTAAGCATCTACAGTGCGGCCATGAATGGAAGGTACTTTTTCATAATTTTTTAATTTGAGCAAGTTGTTGGATGTGTGTTTTTTTATTTTTTGGAAAAACAGACCTAATCGATTCAGTTTGTAATCAGATACATTTGGAACAAATCTTTAAATAGCATCTACTCCCCTGTTCACTTGAACCTGAATTTATTTTAGTCACTTGTGGTCGAGATGTATGTTCAAGGGAACCATAACTCAGAACAGGAATGTCCAAGAAAGGAAAGAGATTTCCCAGGACGACACACAACCGCATGCACATCGTAAAAATGCAGAACGTTGCTATACAACAATGGCTTGTATTTAATCCCTGTATTAACCCCAATAAATCTTTTGATGTAATCTTCTCTGAACAACGAGGCTTTGATCTGAACTACTTCGGTCTTCCTCAGATCTAAAATAATCGAGGCTATACCATAAGCCCTGTTTGCTTTTTTTTTTTTAATGTGGCCCATGAGTCCAAACCAAGCGGAACAAATCCTTCAGTGTTTTTTCTCGGTAGTGATGACTCTGATGACAGTCGGTCGGGATGCTCGGCATAACAGCTGATTCGTATAGAGTGCAGTACCTCGGGCTCCCTGTAGAGGCACTGCATTCCAGATGCCATGCTGTCTAACTGATTCATCTGTTCTTTTCCAACTATCTGAACTCTTTCTATAAACTAGGAATTAGGATCTCTTGTAGACCATAAACTGGATTCTCACTGATGTTTTGTTGATTTTTAGCCTTTTTTTTAATTTTTTTTTTATAGAGTTTTATGTTAAAAACACAATCTTTTAAAATCATTATATTTCTGTTCCCTGCTAAATGATTATTTTTACATGGGATGTGAACGTAATCGATTAAAAAAAGTATTTAATTTATATTTAGTATAATATTAAATAGAAAAAATGAAAAGTTGAATGCAACAGGAAAAAAAAAAGGATTTTAAAACGCTAAGGAAAAAGCAGCACACCCAAACAAAGCAGTATCTAATTCCACCTAGTGGTATTACGGTACCTCCTTCCTGTGCAAATTAGAAATAAATGGGTTAGAAAAAGACTAAACCACTTCTAAATGCAAGTATTCAAACATCTCATCTCTTCCAATACCTTGGCAACAAGATGCTGTGCTACATAACAATGAGACTGATTGACCAGTGGATTTCAAAAACCTCTAAATGTTCCTGTAAGCACCACTGGGGCTATTATCTGCATGTGTATCTGCATTATCACTACACCAGTGACCGGCCATGCACAGGAGCCATGGGCCAACTGGAAAGAGGTACAAAAAGACTTGGAGGCAGCAGGGCCTTTTTTCACTGCACGCTCGCTCCAGACGACTGAAAGTTACAGAAAAAGGTTGTTGAAGTTGAAGAACTTCAACATGCTTTCTGCCTGATCATGTCAGAGGCCATTGGAGTGATTCAAATTCAAATATTTCTGGAGCTCTTTGTAAACGGTTCTGGGCTCTTGGGCTACTCTATTGACTAACCTTAAGACTCCCTGATTAGAAATCTTGCAAATCCCTCATGTGCGTGGACTGGTGAAAAGATGTTCCTTCCAATGATGGGTAATGATCCTCAACGCCGCTGTTATGAAGCTCAACC
Organism: Silurus aristotelis; assembly: GCF_946808225.1. Lineage (NCBI taxonomy): Eukaryota > Metazoa > Chordata > Actinopteri > Siluriformes > Siluridae > Silurus > Silurus aristotelis. Next base: position 28,687,741 of record NC_139578.1, read on the forward strand.
GTCGAAGGTATTGGAAGATGAGATGATTGTAACATTACATGCACTAATTCATCTGGTTATAAACTGTAACTACAGCAAATAAATACTCCAACCTTCAGCCGTAACTGACCTGCTGGGATTTATTAAAGCGGTGTATCTCGTCGATGAACAGGATGGTTTTCCTCTTGCAGAGTCGGAGCTCGTTCTGCGCCTGTTTGATCACCTCTCGCACCTCGCCGGTCGACGTGCTGGTGGCCGAGAGGATCACGAAGCGTGCCGTGCCTTTTTTTTTACTGCCACTAGCAATGATGTGGGCCAGAGTCGTCTTTCAAACAGACACAAAAATAAATAAATAGCCGTCTGAGAGAGAAATGAATCCGAAACACACTAATAGGAAAATGTGAAAATTACACACAACATGGTGTAAGGAAGGAACGGGAGCCGTCCTATTTATTTTGTCTTGTCTTTATTTTTGTCCTCTTTCAAAGGTTTCCAGTCTAATATTGTTAAGAATCCTAAAGAGAGCTTTAAAGCATCTATAGTACTGTATATTACGATTCATTTTTAAGAAAAAAACAAGAGAGAGAGAGAGAGAAAAAAAAACTTTAATCAAAACTAAACAGTTTGGTTGCCAGTTGTTGTCCTGAAATCCAAGACATTTTTTGGGGAAGCACTTTTACGGTATTACTCCGTAAAATTGATAAAAATCCCTGAAAAAACTTTGGATAGACTTCGTAACCTTAGTTTTAGTTCAACCGTTTATTGCTGTGCTGTAATTCTTTCACTATTTAAATTCATGTCATATTGTGTCAAACTTCCAGCCAATTTCAGGTGATTATCTTGAGTCTAATATAATTCTAAAGAATTTACTAGAGAATCCGGTAAATAAGGAACAATTGGATTGATGACACAAAGAAGAGTTTGATTTGATGAAAAATCTTTTGTTAGTGCTGGAAGGTAAAAACAGCTCTGATAAATCTGACACCTTTGGTTAAAGTGGGTTTTGGAGATCTTTGAACTGACAGTAAGTCAGTTTGAATCACTTAAATAAAATAATTCAAACCCCTAAAAAACACGTAAACACCCTGAAACTACCAACATTTTTACATTTTGTTACAGTAGCCAACCTTTTTATTTTTTTTTTACTTTACACTATTTGGCCAAAAGTATGTGCACCCCAATCGTCAAACCCATCTGATTAACCGCTTGTGTATTAGAGCATTCTATGAAGGACAGTAATGTAGAAACAGGGTCTTACATCATGGCTCTTCACCTCAGGACGACCTCATGCCAAAAAAAGGGTAGTAACGTTTCTACTGTGGTTTGGAAACGGTTACGATTTATCGAATGCAAAATATGCCGAAAGCCCGGCGAAACTATTTCGTTCAAATCTTCTGCAAAGATTTTTAACTAGACACTTTGTTTAATATTTATTTACACCATGTTGACCACTTACATTTCCTCATCCAGATGTTTTTTCGACATGTTAATCAAGAGAATGTTACTTCAGTCTTGTTGTAGTTATGCTTTAAGTTGACTAGTTAGACATAAAAAATTACAATTTTAATTGTGAATCGGAATACTATTCTGAAAAAATATATATATATAAAACACGAGAAGCTAAAATTGTACTTTGGGATCTTCTGCTTACATTACGGCATTTGGCAGAAGCCCTTATCCAGACCTCGTTACACACCTGAGCAGTCGAGGGGTAACGGCTTTGCTCAAGGGTCCAGCTTGGTGGTACTGGTTTCACAACCTTCTGATCAAAAGTCGAACATCTTAAACTCTGAGCTTCCCCTTTTGCTTCATCACATGACCCTGCCATTGAGTATTTTTCTACATCAACCTCCTTGCATATTTTATTCCTAACTAATGCCACAGTCCCACATGTAGATTAGTTAGAAAGTGGAAGCTCTTCAGTTAAGGATCTGGGACAGAGGGTTGAGGGTTCAAGCCCCGGCACCACCCAGCTGCAACTGTCAGGCCCTTGAGAAAGACCCCAAACCTTCTCAACATTGGGATAATGTCACTGTGCTGTAATGTACATGTACACATTTATCAACATCTGTATCTGTGTGTGTGATTGAGACCTTTCCACATCCTGGAGGCCCCCACAGGATCAGAGAAGGGATTTCCTGTGACTCCAGCAGACCTCTGAGCAGTGTATGTTCTCCCAATACTTTATTCTGCCCAAAATACTCCTCCAGGGTATTGGGCCTCATTTTCTCCGCCAGAGGTTTGTCTGAGTTCAGGAGCTTCTGGTTCAGTGTCTCGGGTTCATCACTCTGCATCTGGGTTCCTGAACCTGAACCTGAACCCGGATGTGTCGCGCTGTCCTGGGCGTTGCTAGGCGACCACGTGGCGCGTGTCATCCCTTCGTTAGCTGACTGTTTGAACGATAAAAACGACTTGCTGTTGTTGAACATTGAAAATACGCCACCTGCAGATCGCGTTGGTTTCACTTCCGCCCCACGTGTCCCAAATCCCACCGCTCCAGGGCTGCTGTTTGCCTCGCTGCTAACACGGGACTTTTTAGCCGGAGGCACGGCACTCGATTGAAGCTCGTCCTCGCTTTTCCGGCTCTGATCCAGACATATATCCAAGTGGGAGTTAATTTCACTGCAGTTAAAATCCCCAGCACACACAGGACACTTTACCTCATCCGCCATCTTTATTGTTTATTACCAACTCCCTCCAAAATATGTGACGTCAGGGATTACCCAACTACAGCTTCAGTCCCAAACAACTCCATACTGAACATGTAGTGCACACTACATAGGGTGTTCTTATTCCTCTGTTTAAACAGCAGCCCATCACAGAAAGTTTGTTTACTGCCACCTAGTGCACACATTTATATTTTCCGATTTGGTCAAAGGGGAACAAAGCCCAAAACACGACTTTATTAATATTCAAAATCAATTAATGTCAACGCGTCATCTGCTGTTCAATTTGTGTAACTGCATTACATTTTAATTTAAACTTTACCTACTTATTTTCTGCTGGTCAAAACTCTTCTAATTTTGTAATAAATGCCTACAAACGAAGTATAATGCTGCCATCTCCTGGTCAAATTGCGCCACTGCATTTGCAACACGCCAAACATTATACACCTACTGGTCAAATTGTGTAATTGCACCCCGTTTTCATTGAAGCTTCTTCTACTACTATTCAATGCCCAAACGACAAACACGGCATAAATCGACCAGCCACCTGCTGGTCAAACCATGTCACTGCATTTGCGACGTCGTTATTTTTCTTTATCCGAACGCTTATACGACAAATACGACACAGCATCTGTTGGTCAAATTATGTAATTGCACTGGGATTTTATTCATTTTTTTTAATTCTTGTTTTAGTTCGTGGCCTTCTTATTTTTACAGTCTTTGTTAATTTATTTCCACGTAAAAACATTTTTGTTTTATCATATCTATTTACTGGTTGAAAATGAATAGTTGTTTTCCAGCACATTTTCCAACATCTGTCCTGATGTTTCGTAGTACATATATATAAAATTACACACATTCACTTTGAACTGTGTTTTTGATCTAACAATCACATTTATTTCTCTCCTCTTTGTCTCTGTAGCTCAGATAAGAAGTATTGTGGTGAGAGTCTGGGGTTTCAGGTAGCTCCAGTGGTGAAGACCAAAGCTCCAGAACTGTTACCTCCAAACAAGCAGGTCAGACTAAAGGGAGGAGTCTTCCTTCACCTGGAGAGAGTAGAAACCATGCGCTGCTTCTGGGAGCTCAAACTCACTGAGATACAGGGACATTTCCAACAAGTAGGTCTCTCTGTCTCACACACACACACACACACACACACACACACACACACACACACACACACACACACACACACACACACACACACACAAACACTGAGTAGATCCATCTGACTTCACTGTATTTGGTGTCTCATAATCCCTTTCGGGTCTATCTTGAAGTGAGTAATGTCAGCTGGAATTCTATCTGGAATTTTATTTGGAATTCTATCTGGAATTCTATCTGGAATTCTATTTGGGTTCTCTACTCATCCAAGCAGCTTTTTCAGACTGATAGACCAGATAGAAGTCTAGTTGTCATTAATCAACTTCCAGATAACTGCACCTGGATGTTTGAGAATCTTTAGAAACACATACTGTATACTTTGGGGTAAGGTATTTATTTTTTTTGCTATATATTTCTTTGTCATGCTATTGCTATTCGTCATGTGATTAATTAGCACTGAAATACTATATAATAACTGAAATATTTTGTGTACACAGATATAGAGTCAATAATACATGATTATGAATCAGTCGAGTCCGTTGTGAGGTGTTATGTAGCTGCTAGGATTGTAGCACAAGCTCTAGTTTCTTATCTGTAAAATACACCTGAGTCTTTTAAAACCATTAAATACAGAGCTGAAGATGTTGAGGTTTTCGTTGGGAGTAATGAGGATGGACAGGATTATAAATGAGTTTATTAGAGGGACAGTGCATGTAGGACGTTTTGGAGACAAGGTGAGGGAGGTGTGATTGAGATGGTTTGGACATGTGCAGAGGAGGAACATGGGGTATATCAGTAGGAGAATGCTGAGGATGGAGCCACCAGGAAGGAGGAAAAGAGGAAGACCAAGGAGGAGGTTTATGGATTTGGTGAGGGAAGATATGCAGGTGGTTGGGGTAAAAAAAGCAGATGTAGAGGACAGAGGGGTATGGAGACGGATGATCCGCTGTGGTGACCTCTAATGGGAGAAGAAGAAATACCAAATAAATTTAATATAATTGTTGTTTTTTTTTTTGCACAAAAGCTTGAATGTTTAAAATATGTAATACAACGGTCTAGCTAGTTTAGATTCAGATTCGGTAGATTATGGTCCACATCCTGTATTTTAGGACATAATAAGTTTAAAGACAAATGTAAATTCAGAATTAACAACTTAAAAAATGGAACTATTACAGATTGAAGTTTAATTTTCCCCATTTTGGTTCAAACTGGAATTTTCAGCTGTCTTCAGGGTTGGGGGTCTTTGTGGCTTAACGGTGGGCACATTTACTTTACACCTTTAGGGTTAGAGGTTTGATTTCTACATCTGACATGTGTGTGACGTTTGCATGTTCTTTCCATGCTTCAGGGGTTCATGATTCTCTGGTTTCCTCCTCTAGACCAGCGACTTACTAACATTTCCACAACTGTCTCTTTCTTGATTGTGTCCGGTGACAGGTTGGCAAATTCGTAAGAAGTTGCTCTCTATTACAGCATCTGCTAAAATACTGTAAAAGGAAACCAGGGTGTAATGCATGGATGTAAAGTGAATCCTAGCTAGAGGATTCGAGGTTCAATCCTGAGCTCTTGTTTGTGGAGTTTGACATGTTCTCAATAAATTTCCCATCAACTTCTAAAAAAAAAGTTGAAGGTGGACTTTAAAATGCATTGAAAGGATAAGTAAGCACTTATTAAAGAAGAAAAACAAGAAGAAGAATTTGTGCTTTATATTTGTCATATGTACTTCACAGCATAGTGAAATTCTTTCTTTGCATATCCCAGCAATGTTAGGAAGCTGGGGACAGAGCGCAGGGTCAACCATGATACAGCGCCCCTGGAGCACAGAGATTAAAGGACCTTGTACAAGGGCCCCAAGAACGGTAGCTTGGTGGTACCAGGGCTTGAACGCTCTACCTTCTGATCAGTTACCCAGAGCATTAATTACTGAGCTTCCACTTCCCCTTGGAGGCTGAAAATCATATTATAGCAAAGCTCCATTTAATGTTGGCTGAACACGAATACGGATGATCCGCTGTGGCGACCCCTAATGGGAGAAGCCGAAAGAAAGAAAAAAACCCCCCTAAATTAATGCAAAACTATTGAACTACTCAGTAGACTGATATGGAAAATAATGAAGTACAAATACTCCTGGTACCAGTAATTTACTTTACTATTTATTTTTCGGACAACTTTTTACTTTTATCCATTAAATTTTGACACAAATATCTGTACTTTCTACTTCTTACATTTTCAAAACAGACTTGTAACTTTAGTTTGAATCTATTTGTTGACATGATCAATATTCTTTCTTCTCATTGCGCACCGTTTTTAGTTTCCTGTCTTTGCACGGCTTTTTCAATGCACCACTGGTGTATAATTTCCTGGCTCTCGCACACATAAGAAACCATACATGTCGTTTTGTGTGCTTATATAAGATATTGTGTTCACTTCCTGGTGAAGTAAATCAAGGTTTCTTTTCTATCTGTTGACTAAATTATGCTTTACACTATCCTTCACATGTAAAAAGGAGTGTATGATTTACACTATCAGTCTATTTTTCTTTATTTGATTTATTACTTTATTTGTGAATCGGTGCATTCATTTCACCAAGTCACCAAATTAAACCAGATAAATTCCTTCCCAAATAATCTATCAGATACCGTTTATACTCGATGATCCAAGAAATGTGTTAATGGGTGTAAAAGGAAAATTTTCAGGAGAGTACAACTATCGAGAAGTACCACATTAGCATTTGCAAAAATACGTATGTCTATTTTTCTTTTTTAAGTATTTTAAAACATGTTAGTTGTATAGTTTATGGTATGGACAAGTATAGAATATATGTACTTTTTGTGAAATCTATTTAGGATATTTCTATTGAAACTGGTTTTATAAAAACGTATGTTTCTATAGTCAAATGAAATTAATTTTAAGTCATTTGACCAGTTAAATGCAGTGCAATCAGCAGTGAATTAAACAATTAATGCAATCCAATTTGTTAAATTCTAAAAGAAAAAAAAATTGAGGGACATGAAGCATTCTGACATAAAGAATACTGAACATACTGTGACAATGTTCTCCTCAATAGCAGTTGTTGCCCTTACCCCTGCCTCAGCAGAGAAAAGATTCATAGAAGTTGTGGAGAGAAAAAGAGAGAGAGAGGGAGGAAGTGAGAGGGAGAGAGTACTAACATTCGGACTCTAACACCTGCCACTCGCTAATCACAAGAGACAGGAACGCTTGTCCTTTGTAAAGTGGGAGTAAGAGTTCGGATCTGTTCCACACGACTGAAGGCAGGTGTTGGAATTGCTTCAAGGCCACTATTGTATTTTTAAGTAGGCAGACTCATGTTACCACGTTCAGTCATTCATCGTACACCTTCTTCTCTGAGACTTTGATACCTTGAGACTTGTCAGAATTTCACTTTAACAGAAGGTTGCAGGAGATCTGAAATATGAGTGTGGAGAACTTCGTAAAAGGAAGAGAAATGTGGCTCCTAAGCAGCATGTGTCTCATGGCTTCTTACCTGTGGCACAAACTTTGTGATTTTCTTTCCTACCGCAGGAAGGGGAAATCTTTGGGGAGATCCTTGTTATTCTCAGATGCACAGGTAGAGCTTATTTATGAAAAATATATAACAAACATATTGAGTTGGGACTGAGTTCTTTCTAACATTCTGTTGAATGCTGCAATAATGATAATAACAACAAGGAAATGTATGCCTTATTCTGAAATTGGTGACTTGTAAACATTAGGGAATTTTCTCTTTTGCAAACATGATCAACATGCCATATTGCAATTGTAATATGTACAATTGACTGGCTCCCAATTCAGAGTACTTGCTCTCAGTTTTCATTTTGATAGGCTCCAAATCCATCATACCATTTTCAGGGTCAAGCGATTACTGAAGATGAATGAATCAATACTACAATTCTTCAGAATTTCAGTAGCATGGCAATTTTCACTGTTGTAGAACTTGAGGTGTAGAATTAGAAAGTCTTAGCAGAATGGTTGGAGGTTGTTCTCAGTGTTTCCAATATAAAGATGTTTCTTAAGCAGAATGAATAAATCATTTAGAGAATTGGAAAATAATTTCAAATAGGAAAACCAAAGGCTTCTGTAAATCTCTGTTTTATTTTGAGATAGTTCCATATTCTTTTGCATTAGCACAAAAGTTTGACAAACCTTTGTCAAATCAATATTAGACATTAAAAAAGAAACTTGAGATATGGTTCATATTTCACCATAATACACCATTTCGAAACAATAATTTGTCACAAACGTAGCTGCATTTTTATAAACCATGATACTGTCAACGCTTTACTGTTGTATCTTATGATAACCAGGTCATATAGTACATACTGTATAGTAATATTACCATAGTGTAACAGATGATAAAATAAATGAAATGCATTATTAGTCATGTGATTGGTTCACATGGACTCTAGATGTTTCCACTGAGACTGTAACACTTGCAATATGAGAAACATATCAGAAAAGCAGGAAGTTTTTAAACAGTCTGGTTCAGTTTTGGGAAACAGAACTGGCAAAATTTGTTAGAAAAGACTAAAATCTTTATTTCGGCTTCTCCCATTAGGGGTCGTCACAGCGGATCATCCGCATGTTTGATTTGGCACATGTTTTTATGCCGGATGCCCTTTCTAACGCAACCCTCCCCATTTATCCGGGCTTGGGACTGGCACTAAGAGTGGATGGGGTTGGTTCCCTGACCGGGGATCGAACCCGGGCCTTAGTGGTGAGAGTGCCAAACCCAAACCCAAATACAGATATGGATATGATTATTTTTTCATCTGCACTGTAGCCACATAAGCACAAACCCGCAGTGTAAATAGCATAATATCAGTTTGTAGATTCACACTGGAGACCAGTTATAGATGAATACGGTACACTCACATGCTGATGCTGATGTAATAAGCAGCAATGATCTGGGTGTGCTGGCAGGAGATTCATATTTGGAGAAGAAATAAGAGAGCGACTCCAAGCCAAATGTCAGATGAATTGAACATACAGTTCTATCACGGTAACGTAAGAAAACATTAAGATCGAGATTTAAATTGTGTTTGGTTTAAAAATTATAATAATAATAATAATAATAATAATAATAAATATTTATGCTATATTGCCACCTTTAATCATGTTCATTAATGTTCATTAAGACATCAAGGTCACATTATTTAGCTGACAGAGGTGTCAATCATCCTGTATCGCTCAGCTACAATGGAAACAATGCGAGGCTTGTCGACTCTTGTTACACATTCACCATTGTGGGGCCAATTTTAAATGTCTACACTGTACAGGTGTACAACACTGACGTGAAAGATACCGTACCTAAATGCAGCTTCAGTCTTCTGATTCATTGTAGGGATGCAAAAAAAAAGTGAAGAAAAAAAAACACGAGACAACATGAGACAGGAAGGTTGGCTGTGCGAAAAGGACTGTCCATATACAGTATGAAAGTTGTGTGCAAAAAGAAACATGTACAGAAGCTTGTGCAAAAGGGATTGTCCATATACATATAAAAAAATAAATACTCTTGTTGAAAAAATATGGAAAAAAAACCTCTTTAAAAATTTTTAAATGTTTCTGTACCTCTTTCTAGATGGCAGGAGGGTGAAGTGTGTGTGAGGGGTGTGCGTGGTCAGCCACAATGCTGGTGGCTTTCAAATACAGTGTGTGGTGTAAATGTCCATGATGGAAAAAAGAGAGACCCCAATGATCCTCTCAGCCATCTTCACTATTTGCTGTAGTGTCTTGTGATCCAAAATGGAGAAGTTCCCAAGCCAGGCAGTGATGGAGCTGCTCAGGATGTTTTCGATGGTTCCTCTGTAGAAGGTTGTGAGGATGTGTGGTGGAAGGTGTGCCCTCTTCAGCTTTCTTAGAAAGTAGAGACGCTGCTCAGCTTTCCTTGTTACGAAGCTGGTGTTGAAGGACCAGGTGAGGTTCTTCGTCAGGTGAACACCAAGGAATTTGGTGCTCTCCACGATCTCTACGGGGGAGTTGATGTTCAGCAGGGAGCAGTCAATTTCAATGTCTTCCTGAAGTCAACAACCATCTTTTTTGTTTTGTCTACATTCAGAGACAGGTTGTTGGCTTTACAGCAATTCGTTAACCTCTGCACCTCCTCTCTGTATGCTGACTCATCGTTCTTGCTGATGAGACCCACCACGGTCATGTCATCAGCAAACTTAACGATGTGGTTCGAGCTGTGCATTACTACACAGTCGTGGTTCAGCAGGGTGAACAGCAGGGGACTGAGTACCCAGCCCTGAGGGGCCCCAATCAGGTGCTGAGGAATGATATTGTTGAATGCTTAACAGCATTCATACGTATGAATCTTTGTTTTCCAGGTGAGTGAGGGCCAGGTGGAGTGTGGTGGAGATGGCGTTGTCGGTGGAGCAGTTTGGGTGATATGCAAACTGAAGTGGATCTAGTGTTGCAGGCAGCAGGGTCTTTATGTGCCACATAACTAGCCTCTCGAAGCACTTCATAATGATAGGAGTGAGTGCAACGTGACTGTAGTCATTGAGGCAGGACACAGATGGTTTCTTCGGCACGGGGAAGACTTTTTTGCTTGTCTAGACCATATTAATAATATACTCAGTTTTTTATGCTTATTGTTAACGGCTAAGTTAACAGCTGCCTATGTTTATGAAGTATTTATACTTTTGGCTGGGCAGAAGTGTACAACTGTAGCACAATACATTTATTGTTTCTATAGATGCTATGCTGTGGTCGGTCTAAATACTTGATTCTAATGGTTATAAGGTGTATATTCAAACCATTGAACCCACAGGTAGTTCTGATCCGTATAATCTTCATTCTAAGTTGCCTTATAAACAACTGTAACCATAATAAAATACAGTTACAATTATATACAGTGAGGTATCTATTATGAATTTTTCCTAATTATCTTACTGAACTAAAGGTATGATTTTGGTAAATCATCCATTATATAAAAATATAAAATTATGGAAATATACATTTTGATAAAGACTTCTTCTTCACTTAATGTTGTGAATGGGCTCTAGAGACTATATTACAGGAGACTGCATCAAAAAATTACCATTAGTTTTGTAAATGTAGTAATGTATGTATATATATATGTAATATATTACAAGTCATAGATTGTAGGGTCACTAGTGCACAGTAACTAGTATTAATATGTTACATGGGATGAACTATGAATTATATTACATAGTACAATGACAGAGAGAGAGAGAGAGAGAGAGAGAGAGAGAGAGAGAGAGAGAGAGAGAGAGAGCGCATAAACCTAAACCCGCCTCCATTTAACCAAAGATTTAATGGAAGGAAAACTGCTAATCATTATCTCTAATCCCAGATTTTCTCTCAGATCATTAATCTTAGCTTTCACAGTCAATTATTTATGCATCAGGCAATGGAGGACTTCGCTTCAGCCACTTCTTCATACTCTGAAGTGTCGTATCTCCAGGCACATCTGACTATTAATAATCAGTAAATCTATGTACAGAGTTCTCTGTCTACAGTACAATAGTGATGTATAAATTAATAATCAATGAAGATCGAAAAAAAAAAGGCACTAGGAACAATAGGATATATTTTTAAAGCTTAATTACCTTTAAACAAAAATGTAGTGATGGAAATAATAAAATTCTTTTTGATCCTTATCTATGAAGCTATGAAGTTTCAAACGTTATAATCTCACAGCACATCTCAAAATATTAATGATATTTAATTAAATGCCCTTAAAAAGCAAAACAAACAAAAAAACAACCATTCACAGCTGCAACTGGAAACAGTCTCTTTTTGGCATGTGAATCCAATCTAAGTACATTGTTGGCTCGAAAAAACAAATACTAAGCCAGAACATTTAGTACATAAAACTCAGGGTTGCTGCTGCCAGGATTTAAACATCAACCATCAAATGTTTTCTGATCGTCTGGACCAAATTTTGATATGAGGATGGAACGGCTGACAATTATAGCTAATCCAAAGTTAGCTAAAATTTTTGAAAAGATTAGAATGAGTTAGAATGATTTCACACTTGCGTTTTGATAAATGTAACACAAATCACACCTTTAAATCAGCTACCTTATACTCATACTACCTTAAGCTTACCTTGTACTTATTAGATCATGTAAATAAAATAGGGATTGGTTTAAGTTTTGTTGTTGTGGAGGTTATTTTTCTTTGCTGTGGCTATTTAAACCTGAAAAACCGATTTGAGCTACATGTGTGACTTGACATGCTGATGTTGAAATATTGGCACTGAATAATTATTTAACATGTCAACAAGAATGTCAGCAGGTTTGTTCAATAACAAAACAAATTTTTAAGTTTGTAAGAGTGCTTTTCTTGCTTATATTTTAATTTGAATTGTCTGGAGATAATAAAACACACAAACAAAAAAAACAAGTAAATAAATAAATAAATAAATAAATAAATAAATAAATAAATAAAACATTAATTATCGACTTGCTTCCCCTTCGGAACAATCAGAAATACAGAAACCAACTGTGGTTTTAAACCCTCATGGTATCTGAGAGATAAAAAGGTTTGTGGCCGTCTTTGGGTTTTTCTTATTTACATTACATTTGTATTGATTTATTATCTTCATAGCTTTATATTTTATTCTATTTTATTACAACTTATTAAGAAATACTCAGTTATGCAGCTCAGCCAATTAGGTGGCAGCAGCAGAATAGAAAAAAATAAAAAATCATGTAGATGCAAATCATTAGCTTCATTAAATATTTACATCATACTGCAAGATGATGAGACATTAGAATTATTAATAAAACTGTGAAAAAAAGCAAAAACTCAGAGAGCAGTGCTTCCTGTAAGATTGCACATAAAACTTTATGTATGAAAGGACTATTAATAAGGAAAGTAATAAGTAGAGAATCTTACAAAGCAAAAAGTCGAGTAACTGTTACGACTCTGAAGTATTTCCTGTCTGATCAAGGTAGTCCTGTGGTGTTAAACACTCATGGTATTTAAGAGATCAGAGAGTTTATAGACTGTTTCATAGACAGATTTTATTATTGACATACAGTATTTGAACCTGCATAACGACCCTGGCAGAGAGTATCCTGGATTTCGTTATCGTTCCTATCGCATTATGAGATTTAGAAGGATGAAGCGTTTGCATTATTGAGCATGTGTCTTTGACATTTAAGCTTCCCATTAAACTCTTGTTTTCTATCTCTTTATTTCTGTGTCTTTCACACACCACACACACACAATTAAATATATAAGATAGTTTCCACTGAAACCGTGTATAATGGTCATTTGTTTTTGCACACTACTGTATAAAAATCCACTTTCTGTTCTTCTGTAATCTCAGGAATTACTTAACAGATGTATTTCTGCTCTGGGTTTATGGATGTTGTTTATAACTGGGATGAACAGTGAAAAGCTTGTAAGAATTAAACTGAGGATGTATTTAGGTAGGGGATGAAAAGCCATCCAGAGAATTATTTTCAGTTGGTCAAGAAGTATTTATGTACTGTACCATATTAAGACAAGGCAAATCCCTGACCCACTGATAGGAACACAAACCTGTATTAATAAGATCATTTTAAATGCTAAGTGTTTCGTGATGTATTCACAGTACTCAGTGGTGGCTCAGTGGTTAAATGAATGGCCGACTCTGGTTGAAGTTAAATCACAGGACCAAAAAGTGTCAACTCGAGAAAAAAAAGGAATAAAAGAAACCATCACTGAAATTCTAGTGGTTTTAGCTACAAAGACTATTTTAACCTTAAAACATAATTAAATGGTTTCCATTATAAAACCTAAGAAACCATTGTAGAAACTTACTGGAATCTGTTTACTTCCCAATGGTTCCTATTGTTTTTCCAGTACATACCAACATGTGGTCTACAAGTTGCCAAAGGTTTTATTTATCCTCAATGGTATCCAATATATATACAGTATATATATATATATATATATATATATATATATATATATATATATATATATATATATATATATATATATAAAACATGACATCAATAAAAGACAATTAATTAATAGTAAAGACCCACAGGGACCATTACAGTTTTTATTAAAACCAATACAATAAATTCAATACGACAATTTACAACCATTAACCTCTTTAATGTAACAACAATAAGTTAAGTAGCAATATTGTCAGCAAAAAACAGTTCCAGAAATAAATACTGTTATCGAGTTGTACTGGGTTAGGTAAGCTTTAGACTTCTTGATAGAAACAAAACCATCCTGTTGCGTAAAAATGTATTGCTGATGAAAGAGATTGAGCTGACAGGAAGGATATAGTAACTTGAATAGCCACTTTTTACAACTGTGGTGTGCACAAAACCATTTTAGAATGAAGAGGCTTCCTTGAGATAAAAGAACCACTTAGGCAGAAACAGAAATCCGGGTCTACAGTTTTACAGTAATCCCACAAACTAGAGAGCTGAAATGTTGAAAAACATCAGACAGTCTTTTCTTAATCTTTTCAAACATCTGCCAATTTTTTGTGTGCAGATGTTCTAATAAATTCTTCAGTGATTGTACGCCATACCTGAAATAAATTGTTGGTAATGATTTTCTGTTTTTTTTGCTCTTTCTTCTTTATGAAAACACTACAAGAATATACACAAAGTATAATAGAATTACAAATATGTTCACTGTTACTAGGCATGTTCAAAGTCCCCAGATACTAGTGGGTGTAACAGTATACAAAATTCACAGTTCGGTACGTACCTTGTTTTTTTAGTCACATTTCAATTTGATATAAAAATGCCTGCTTGGTTAAATATTATCTAAAATAATATTTTATTATATAAATTATTACAAAATTACAAAAAAATTTATCAGCATAAAATAGAATAAATCAAAATAATGCAATACACTTTCTTATTATATTAATTACATTAAGTAATCATTTAATTGGCAAAAATTAAATAATTTAAATAATAAAAGGATTTTCATCTAAATTCTTGGACATAAAACACTAAAGAATCCATATTGCTAGCTTTAGCGGCTTGACACATTCTGGTTATCGGCTAACGCTAGTGATATGGATTCTTTAGCATTTCCATACATGCACAAAAGAAATTGTATTTCCAGTTAGTAGCCACAGTGACACTGTGCTAACTCTAGTTTCTTTTTTATATCCTTGGCATTGTTGTGTATGATTTTAAGTTGAATAATAATACTACTAATTGTAATAATAGTAATAATTATAATTAATAATAATAATACACTAAAAGTGCAAGGCAAAAACTAAACATTTAACTTTTTTTTGCTTTCTCTGGGGTGGTTGTGCAGCTCCCTCTGGTGTTGGCATTAAGATATGCAGCTGGAGTAATATGATTTGAGCTGGAACAGGTTTGTACACAAATTAGTTTGTACACACTCAGGGTTAGTATAAGAATATAGATAGTAAATAATTATAGTATATGTGTGTAAGAAAATATTGTATAATGTATACAGTAGTTGGGGTTAACTAGATCATAAAGTTCATGTTAAAGCTCATGTTAAAGATGTGACAGTAGAGCATGTGCACAGCATTTTGCATGAAATTATAAAAAAAAATGTGCACACTTTCCAGATTATCCAGGAGAATTTTTCCTCTAAAATGTTTTATTACACGTTAAAATGCTGTGGAATTGGGAGCAGGGAGGCAGATGCAGTCTTGCAGCTCCCTTTACTGTTCACATTTAGAAATGGATTATTAAAACACAGCCTATTACTAAAAATAATAATAGAAATTCAATTTGGGTCATAAATGAAATCTTAAAAAGCTTTAAATATCACTTATGTGGCTGGTAATAATTTTCACACACAAGTGCAGCTAATTGGGTTTGAAAACAGGCCCTCAATATTTTCGAGTTGACTTTCCATCTTTCAAACATTATTCTCATTTTCAGTACTAAGCTGTGGATGCATAGATGCATATTCATCTAACATCAAGAAATTCCACAACATCTTAATCGTCATTTTACCACTATTATCAGTAGCAGTGTTTGATGAAGTACATAATTCCTGAACTTAAGTAAGTAAAGTACTAATCCCCTACTCAAAAATGCCTCAAGTAAAATAAGATTCTTTTTTGTACATTTATACATAATTCCAGAAAGAAAAAAAAAACAATGAAAAATGTACATTTCAAAGTACATTTCAATAAAAATACTTTCTTATTGTGGATCATTAATCATTAGTCACCAAAATTCAAATAGTATTTCTCTCTTACAATGCGATTATGAAAATGTGGACCTGAGATATTTTACATATTGGCGATATTTCTGTAATATTCCACTGAGCTTTTCTAGTTTTTCCATTATACAAAACACACGCAGCTTTGCTTCTGTGATCCTATGCTGTAAAAATTATCATGGTTTTGAACCTACTCAGCAGGTATTAATTCAATACTGAGCACTAGGGATTTCATCCCAGGAGAGTGTGTTCTTACTGTTTTGCTGCCTGGCTGAGCAAGGATCCTTTTACTAATACCAAAGCATCACACCATGTGATCCTTTACTCACACTTTGTGTGTTAAAGAGAGAGTAGCTAAAGACGTTGAGACGTTTTCTGCCTCTTGCTACCTTAATATTGACGTTTTATAACCTTCATGATTTTTTTTTTGATGACTAGGCCAAAAATCGTTTGCTCAAATAGTTTGCACAGGTATTGGATTTGATATGCAAATTCCTTTTTTAAGCATAAATTCGCAAATTTCTTTTTTTTTTTCATCTTGACACTCCTCTGATTGTTCTGCATGATATTGACATCCCCATGTAGACGTGTCTAGTCGTGGATACCTGCTTGATATTAGCACAGAAAGTTTCCACTGGATTGTGTTTATGTTCCCCTGGGTCAAAGCACTAGCCTGGAGTACGCTTACTCTGGCAGTGACAGGCCTTCAAAGCATATCCGTTTACCCACTACAACTTTCGCAGCGGTGCCAAAAGAACAATTTGTGCTCTGGAGATCGGAGCCAGTAATCAAGAGGTTCCAAAGACGAGGGTCCAAAACCCAGGGGCAGCCCTCCCTTTATGACCTTCTTGTCAGTTCTCTTTGGAAGGGTCACACACGCTGTGTTTATACGTGGCTAGGAGGGCATCATGGGTTATGTTTCTGACAGAGTAATTAATGGCCGGGCTAAACGCGTGCTCTGAGTGGCATTCCTCACCTCTATGTGCCTCTTAATCTGCCACACTGTCATACTGTACCAGATCTCCGCATGCCAACTTGGCACTCCAAAATGCAGCCAGAATGGAGTGCTAAACATACTATTCTCATGCTCAAGAAGTTCCAGTGTCACCGTACAAATGTGCTGGTATTGTTTGTGTTGAACACACGCCGAGCTAGCCACCTCAGC
Organism: Silurus aristotelis; assembly: GCF_946808225.1. NCBI lineage: Eukaryota > Metazoa > Chordata > Actinopteri > Siluriformes > Siluridae > Silurus > Silurus aristotelis. The sequence continues at coordinate 28,704,826 of NC_139578.1, forward strand.
ATCTTCTTCTTGTCCTGAAGCGGCATGGGCCAATTCCAGTTCTGGACTATCCTGAGCACCCAGGTCTTGTTTCAGTTCCTGGCATCGGGAGCTTATGTGTTTTCCGTCGCGTCACACTTATCACAGGTGTGAAGTCTGTGGTCTGCCAAACATACTGACCCGAATACTCTATCAACATCTTCCCAATCTGTTGTCATAGGGTACTCACACACAGTGCTCTTGAATCATACACCCCCAATGTGTTATTTAGGCAGGTGAGAACACAGAAATCACATTAATATTGGCCAAACCAAACAGTCAGAAAGCATCGAGTGAGAATTCCAAGTGCTGTTTGATTGAATGTGCAAATGCGATGTCAAGCAAGTGAAGTGACCCAAACATGTTTAGTATGAAACTAATTTATGTTGATATTAACAAACAAAATAAGAAAATGATTGAGTCAGGTACTCTTTCAGTGAGAATCTGTGAAAGTTTGACTGTGTAAAAGAGTGTGAAAGAGTAATCCAAAGTGCAAAAAGAAAGAAAAGTATCCCAAGAGGTTCCACTAGTAGGACAAACTCAAAAGACAGGAGAAATTGCATGAGGCAAGAAATGCTGGCCTAACAACATTAAACACTAAGTTTGGAAAGAAAAGAACAGGGCAACTTAAATGCAAGCAAGAAATGGGACACAGGTGGCAGTAATGGTGCCCTTATCAGACAACAGTGGAGAACAATGGAGGGGGCTTCTATTAGCCATAATACAATAAAAGAATTTCAATGCCTTACTTTTTACTTTATAATTTTCTTATTTAACGCTAAGATTTGTCTGTCCTTTAGTGATTTTTGGTGAAATGCAAAGATTTAATTTGATTTGAAGTTCAATAAAAGTTATAAAGACTATAAGATCGATATAATTTATAAAATTTGCTTACAGTATTTTCTTTGCTAATTATATAAACCATAGCCTTATCCATCTGTCCATATGTAAACAAAAACTCAGTGTGGTTGATTCTTCTTCTTCCATTTGTTTCTTCAACAGTGTCACGTTATAGTGTTAACAATATTAGTGTTGCCATCATATAGCATTCATAAACTGACCTATACAACACATAATGACCTCCACACTCAATGCTTCCACTTGGTCATCTGTTGGCGCCCGTGAACAGGTGCACCAGTCCTGCCCCGTCAACTAGGCCTCTATTTGATCTTTTATCATAGCGCTCTTGACGTCACTTGTCTACGCCCAGAACAGAATTAAATTGGTCCTCAAAATACTAGCATTGCTTATACTGAAAAAGAAAACCATATATGATTAAAATTTTGCTAATGAAAAAATGTGTTTAGGTCGAACTAACTGTTTTGTTTTTGCCTCTTTTCTTGTCTTGCCTTTGTTATTAAATTCAAATTATTCCAGACAACTTTGTTTTTATAGTAAGGTGATGGAAAATGAGCACTGTATTCTCCTCCTGGGGTTATAAGTACAGAGCTAGGCACGAGTCCTGGAATGAGCCAAGAGCCGAGCTATTTTTGGTGGGCCTGGCTCAGCTTGCTGACCGTGCCACTGCTTGTCAAATATAATTCATGTTACACTTTGAGAGGTCCAAAAAAAATTTAAGTGGCTAAGCTGAGAATGTACCCAGGCACTGGCTCATATTCAGTTTTGGCAGTGATAACATTTTTTTTTTTTTTTGGATGGGCATGTTTTCATTCCTGAGTTTTAGTGATGTAAAAAAATGGATTGACATGATGGACTCAAAGCTGATGGATTGGTAATAGAAATAATTCATGTGGGCACCATTCGTCATGTGCTCATTTGCAGTGCCCATGTCTGAAAGCACTGTCATGTTATTCCATGTTTAAAGGAAGGGTACAGAGAACAGATTCATATTTCATCCTCTAAGTTAAAACTGATCTGTAACTGACTTAACTATGAATGAGTAAGCTTTTTCATAGGATTTTAGTAGAAGTGTTTGCCAGGAACCCAACACCAAATTAATCATGGCTGTCACTTTGCTCCCATAAGAGTCGAGAGGCCTGGGCCACAGTGACATGCAGAGATGTAACATGCCACCTGTAGCCTGTTGATGTGTGAGTCAGGGTGTTTCTGCTGTTGGGTGACAATACAAAAGAGACAGCCAGTCTGAAAATCAATAAAATCCTACCATGAATTTAGAGTCTGCGGAAACATGTACTTTAATGTTACAAAGGTGAAGGCTATGTAGGTTTGTATGAATGTGAACCGCATTGTCCTGCTCATTAGTATTTCTATGAAGTTCTCCTGCATTTTTCCTGTTTGAATCATGAGCAGCATCAAAGAAAGAAACAGGATACAATCAAACTTAAGGGAATTATTAAAATATATGTAAATATATTAAAGTTACATACCATTTTCCAGAAACCCTTTCCCCAGACTGAAGTTAGTTAATTAATAAATTTAATGTATTTATTATTTAATTTATTTATTATTTTATCCTTTTTATCAGCAAACATCTTGAAAATCTTGACATGATCTTCCCTTGTCTTAAATCAACCATTTTTACCAATGGGGCGCTGAAGTGGAAAAAAGTTTTTCCATTTACTTGCATGTGCATATATGTGGTGTCTGTATACACAGGAACCTTTTCACACCTGGCAGTCAGTGTCTGACTCGAGCATCTGCTAGAGTTCAACATTTGAAACATCTCAGATGTCACACAACTCTTCCTGATCCGCCACCCTCCCCTGAGGCCCCTGTTGACACAGGACCCCCACCTCTTAGGCAGTTACATTTAGGGAGGCAGGTTCATTCTATTCTTGAAGCTATCTCCAGTTGGAAGAGTTGCAGGAGTGCCAAATGGAGGTGTACAGAAAGAAGGGCACACTTGCCATTGTAGGACTTGCTGCATTGTAGTACTTGAACTATTAAGGACAGGTTATTCATCTTCTAAGGTATTGGTTTCTATTGCATATTTATGGATTAATTAGAGAATTGTATATGTAATTCATTGAAGTATTTAAATTAATTTCTGGACATCAGCAGGAGTGAAATCTTTGCGTTACACTAGCTTCCCACTGGTTGGCATTAATTTTTGCTGCCACAATGACTTCTGTGGAAACTAGTCCTGGATTTGATTTAATCCAAGGTAGGATTGAATCTCTAAGTAGCAAAATGGACACACTCATTAGCATCCAGGAGAAAGTCCTCAGCCGCCTGGACAGCATGTCTGAAGAACTTGTTGGGATAGAACGAGACATGGAAATTCTGAAAGTAGACAAGGAGGAGGTGCCTCCAACAAGCCGCACTAAGGAACCAGCCCAAGGTGTTGGCGGCGAGATGAAAGAAATGTGCCAAGAAATGAACAGCATAATGTCGGCCGTAAACAAGCGCACCGAACAGCAGACCCAGAAACTGGAAGGCATGGAGAGGCTTGTGATGAGCATCCAGCAGGTTGTCAGTTTGATTGGGGAAACTGTAAAGACTTCCAAAATCACGGAACTCATGTTCAAGGGGCCAGCAGCACGCAAGAGCAAAGCAACTTTAGCCCTAGGGTGCAAGAACCAGGATAGCAAACATGGTGTTAAGAGACAGGCCTCAGGTGAACCTGTACCAGGCAAGGTGAGTCAGAACTCTGACTTACTTTTTTTTTTTTTTTACTGCTGACATTGCTAGGTTGTCCTGTACATAAAACTGTATTGTTACACCTCTTGGAACATGGTGTTTTTAATACCTGGGCAACACACTGTATCATGCCAACTGTGACCCTGACCTGACAGTACATTCTTAACATTACTTGAGCAATGTAAGTGCCTTAAATTGACCAGAGAAGCCAACTGCAAAGTTCTTGGTATAGCCTGGTTTCTGTTTAAGCAAACTCAATTTAGATGCATCACCCATGTGAAATTAAATCTTAAATTTCTTCTACTTACTAAATAATATAAATAATAAATAATGGCTAGTTGCTTTAATAATAAAATTGTGTATTTACATGTTATCAAAGAGATTTGAATGTTAGCTAGTTTAGGATTCATAGATATTAAGTGTAGACATTAATTCCAACACCCTCTAAGGAGTATGGTAGGAATGATATAAGTAATTAGGAATGTGCGTTGTCTCCACTGCTTGCGTCAGAGTCGAGAGTGACAGGTTATGGAATGACAGCTGAATTAGACTAAAGGTATTTAGCCCTAGCTCACCCTGTTAAGATCGGCTCATACAGACGAGTCAATGTCACCAATTCGAAATGTCCACTGAAAATAGTGCAGTCACCAGATTAAACCACACCCAAATTCAACAAGAAATGAGTCAGAAATAGGATCGGATTCTAAGAATCATAAATGTTTGCCAGCTTTTTATTGGGAACCCCAAACCGTGACCACTCTACCTTTCTGTTACTGAGTTGTTTTTACATCAAAAACTATTTTACACTATGTGTATTTTTTTTGCCAATTTTCTTATGATGTTTTCTGTTTTACTAAGTCACCTGCTGTGGTCAAACAATTATAAATGGTAGATGGGCAGAGAAACATGTCCATTTTAAATTGGTCAACTTCTATGGTAGTGCAACCCATTGTTAAATCAAGTGATCCCGTGTGGTATCCTTGTTTGGGAACCCTTGCTGATCTAGGGTTGCCATCATCAGGTGATCTTCGTTGCAGAAACACATTCTGGACCGGTTCTCATATTCATGCAGACTCAGTTGCAGTCTTTATATAGAAAAACTTCTATAAGTCTACAGAATATTGACCTTTTAAAACATTTAGTTTAACTTTTTATTTATTTATTTATTTTATTTGAATCCTGGTGACTTTTAAAAATCTGAGTAGACTTGTAAAGAACAAGGTCAGTCATACGAGCTTATTGAATGACATGGAAAAATATTTGGATGCGATCTCACTGAGTACTTGTTAAACATGGCATGGCACAAGGTTCTCCTCTGGGTCCTCTTGTATTCTCTATTTAAATGCACACTTTTGGACATATATTGAGTAACTAAATTTTTTTTAAGCTTCTTTAGATGGATCAGTTCTAACATTCTGCAACGGTTCTACTTAGAATGTTTTACTAAAAGGAAATTACTAAAAGTAAATATACTTGTTTCTTAGACATGCACTCATATGACATTTTAACATCAACCCAACAAAATTTATAATTTTATCTAACATTATTTCTCAATTTTAATAGCCATTGGTGTCTCTATCCTGTCACATTAACTCATTATCTTATGGTAACATTCATCATTCCCTGTGCTGTGTTCCGTCATATCCATGTTGTGTCTGCAACAGAAAACTACCTCTACTAAACCCGATGAAAGGGCAGAAGCGTTAACCGAGACACGTGAGCCCAGCAGCCTGGCATCTACTCATAATCTAACACTTCATGGACCAAAGCATTTATTTTCCTCAAAGAAATCCTTACATTTTCTTCACTCCTCCCTATCATTGCCTTCAAAAGTGTGTATTATTTTTGATTTTTTAAATCTTAAGGTGATAGATCAGAAGTCTGTTAGAAAACTACCATTCTATGCTGTCAGAAAAAGCATAGAATGATGGCAAGTGTGGTAAACATGTTTGGTTTAACAAAATGTATTCCTTCATTGCTTACCTTTTTGTTTGTTTTTTCCACGTTTTGAAGTTAAAGGATCACAAGTTTAAAGATGGGAAGGATAAGGGTCGCCTGAGCTTTAAGGGGCTGAAGGCACAGAAGAAAAAGAATCCCCCAGACACCACAGGTATGAAAGATTTTGATACAGATGTCAAGGATACTGTATGTAGTAACCCATATCAGTCAACTTCTTTAATTTGCTTTATCACGTTTTCCTCCAATAAGGTTTCTTTATTTTTAGAGGAGTAACAAGGTTGGAAGTAACACTATAACTATCAAATGTGGTTAACTAGCATTCATTCTAATATCCTGGGTTACAAAAAGGGTTTGGATGTTTGAAGTGACATCATCAGTAAATATCAATATATCATTAAAACAACGAAGGAAACATACTTTTCTTCTTCCTGTGAGCTTCAGGAAATTCAGATAATGCAACTTCCTGTGCAGCATATGGCTTGTGAAATAAAAGTAAATGGGGATATTTCCGACGTATGATGTGCAAAAAAAAATTGTGTTCTGAAGACTTTTTGCATTAATATCTGGAAATATTTCAACCTCATATTCATCTTCATATTCATTTTTCAATGATCAGGGATCATAATAACTCACGTGATAATCACAGAATCGGTATCCTCGTATCAGATGAAGATGGAGATGTTCCACAGAACATCACGGAAGATGTTTTGCAAGTTGGTGATAAAAATTTTGTATTTTTTTTCTGTTTACCACAGATGCTGTGTTTGTGAGAAAGCAGGCTCTGCTCCTGGAGGAAGTTCAAAAGCTTAACAGAGAGAATGCTGAGTGCTCTGTATCATCCACAAGGTCAGAGGCTGAGGAGCCTTTAAGCCAGAACCTTCTGGATTTCATTTTGGATCAAGCAAAAGTTCCTGCGGTTGAACACGAGGAGCAATTACCAGAGAGCCAGGAGAGTGGCACAGAGTTAAAAGAAGTAGAGGAGAAAGCGGAGGAGGAGAACACCGAAGATATCCAGGATGAAGAAGACGAAATGGGTGACAAATCCAAAGAGGATACAAAAGAGCTGCTTAAGGAAGGAAGCAAAGAGGAAGAGTCTGTCATGGTTGATGTTACCGAGGCTGAGAATGCTGTTACACCACAAAGGTACTTCATTTACTTAAATGATTACTGCTGTGATAGCCCAAAAATATGTAAACAGTTAAATTATTGGTGATTAAATATGAAAAAAATATATATATATTTTTTATTGTCTACTCCCAGATTGCAACATGGCTGTAAATGAATGTTTTATTGAATTAAAGCACATGTTTTGTGAAATACAGTTGGACTATGATGTTTGTGGATGATATAAAGATTTGTGGTGAGAGTAGGGAGCAAGTTGAGAAGAGCCTGGAGAGGTGGAGGTACATGCGGGAGAGAAGGGGAATGAAAGTCAGTAGGAGTAAGACAGAGTACATGTGTGTGAATGAGAGGGAGGGCAGTGGAGTGGTGCGGTTACAGATAAAAGAGGTGGTGAAGGTAGAGGAGTTTAGGTACCTGGGGTCAACAGTGCAAAGTAATGGAGAGTGTGTTAGAGAAGTGAAGAAAGAGTGCAGGCAGGGTGGAGTGGGTGGAGAAGAGTGATAGCAGGAGTGATTTGTGATAGTAGGGTATCTGCGAGAGTGAAAGGAAAAGTTTATAGGACTGTGGTGAGACCTGAGATGATGTATGGTTTAGAGACAGTGGCATTGAGTAAAAGACAGGAGGTGGAGCTGGAGGTAGCAGAGCTGAAGACGTTGAGGTTTTCATTGGGAGTGATGAGGATGGACAGGATTAGAAATTAGTTTATTAGAGGGACAGCGCATGTAGGACGTTTTGGAGACAAGGTAAGGGAGGTGAGATTGAAATGGTTTGGACATGTGCAGAGGAGGGACATGGGGTACAAAGGTAGGAGAATGCTAAAGATGGAGCTGCTAGGAAGGAGGAAAAGAGGAAGACCAAGGAGGAGGTTTATGGATTTGGTGAGGGAAGACATGCAGGTAGTTGGTTTAAAAAAGGCAGATGTAGAGAACAGAGTAGTATGGAGACGGATGACCCGCTGTGGTGACCCCTAACAGGAGCAGCCGAAAGAAAATGTTGTTTCGTGAAATAGAGTAGAAATTGTAAAAATTGACCGGAGATTTGATATGAGACAGCGTTCTATCATATTTCAGATGTAAGAAGTATAGATGTAACAAGTAGAAGTATAACTATAAAGTATAAATTTTTTATTTTTTATTGTTACCTATATTTATTTTAATATGAAAATATCCCATTGCTGAAAATTCATAATACATAATCTTCGGCAACAAATCTGTAGACTATATACTACACCTTTTTCATTCAAATATAAATTTTTTCAGCTCTGAACCAGAACCTGAACCATCACATGAAGTCACCATAAGCAGTGAGCAGTGTGTGTCAGAAACAAGCTGTGAACTGCAGGCCTGTACAGAACTCAGAGAACTTAGAGAAGAAGCCAACGAAAACCTGATGCATCTTCCAGAAGATCTGTGTGGCATTTTCAAAGCGGATGGGATCGAAATACATTTAGATTTCAGCAAAATGAAGAAAAAAGAAGAGAAAGAGATAGATGAAGACGAAGGCGAGCAGTTCTTCATCGGTGAGGCCTATGGAGTTCATTATGGTGCATTTATTTGATGCATGATTACTAATAGGGATTGTAATGTTCTTATAAGTTGAAAAAGTAATTTTTTTGTATAATAGAATATATAAAACTTTTATTAAAAAAAGACGCATTTGTTAAAATATTTTTATATTTCCATTAATTAATTAATTAATTGCTAACATTTTAAGTTATTTATAATTATTTGAATTTGTACTATTGTATTTTTTTAAATATATATATATATATATATATATATACACACACAAAAAGTATATAAATGCAACATAACATAATTCATCAACAAATGTTAAATACATTTCCGTGAAAAAAAAAAAAAAAAACACGTCAAAGAACCAACTTTGTCCTACATATATATTTTATAAATTGTTTGTCATTCATTTTTATTCCCACCTTGCCCTTCCTCTAGACTGCACCCCTCCTCCTCCAGCTCCCTTCAGCCACCGTGTGGTTTCAGCTAAACCCAACCAAATCAGCAACTTCTACACCATCAACCACCAGGAGATCATCGGAGGGTAAACTTTTCCATTCCAATTCCTTACCTTTGGCACAGGGAAGCTAATAGAGGGAAATGCAGAGTACAGAATGTAAGAAATGTTGCGAAGAGTTCGGAAAGTCCTTTTAATCTTCACAGGGAGGGTTTTGCGTAACCTTCCACTGCTGAGCTCTGCTCTCCTCTTGCTCGATTCATAGCTCCAGAGTCAGGGGCAGTTATTTTTAACCCGGGATTTCTGGGTATGTGAAACTTGACCCCTTTGCCAGCTGGAGGCTAATCAGTAAGCAGTAATCTAGAACTTCAAAGAGACTTTGCTTTAGAGTAGTTTGGAAAAACACCATAAGTACATGAGAATTAGTTCACAGACTAAACTCAGTGCCAGTGCCAGGCTTCGATGAATACTGTACTTAAAGGTAAACTTTAGATTAAGCTTGTGTTTTTTTTTTTATTTTTTATTTTTTTTTTTTTTTTTTTTTTACAAAACGTAAAAAAAAAGAATAGCAAGACATTTTTTTCAATCTTTTTTTTTTTTTTTTTCTCACAGAGGTCGTTTTGGCCAGGTGCACAAATGCATCGAAAATTCTTCTGGACTCACTCTAGCTGCCAAGATCATTAAAGCACGGAGTCTGAAGGAAAAGGTAGAATTAACGATGACAACAATCATCCAAACACCAATCATTCAAACACTCCAAAACTAATCATAAAAAATTGTTTCTTAATCATAATAAAATTTTGCAAATGCTATCAATTTTGATTTTGGATTTAACAGAAATGCTATGTACTTCTGTTTGCTTTGGTAGGAGGTGGTGAAAAATGAGATTCAGGTTATGAACCATTTGGACCATGCCAATTTAATCCAGCTCTACGCCGCCTACGAATCCAGGAACGACATTATCCTAGTCCTTGAATTGTATGTAACGCTTTGATATTTTTTATTTATTTTCTACAATAAGGATGTATTTAAATGTGTTGATAAGGCATAAAAAACAAAAAACTAAACCGCCATTAATAGATAGTGACTGTTTAAAAGTGCTCTCTTCAATGTTAATAACTATTTAAAAAAATATTTTAATAATATTGTTTTAAAAATACATTATATTTTTTACAATGTAATGATTTTGGATAATTAGTTTGTACCAATTTTGTGCAGAATGTCTCAGGTTTCTGTTTTGCGTGTTTCTGACCCAGACATTAGACCCTCCCCCTGTCAGTTCAAAACCTATTCTAATATAGCAACTTAATAAACATGCAATAAAGAAATGTGGGTATTAAAAAATAATCATAAAGAAACGGCACCTTTAATACAACTATTGCAACTAAAGCATTAAGTTTTAGTATAAATCTATGCCCTTTTGGTTGTGTATTTATTTATTTATTTATTTATTTATTTATTTATTACTGCCTGCCTACTTTTAACACCTAAGTACATTATATAAGTAATAATAATAATAGTAATAATAACAATAAAAAAAATCCATAAAAAATGTTAGAACTCTCAGTTTACCGAGAAACAAATCCCTTTCAATTCTTACTCCCAGTAAAAGAATTTTGGAAGTAGATTTGTTTTTACATTTTAATGAACATAAAAAAAATATATATTTAAATGTATATTTTGTAATTTACAGGTTATTCTGAATTGGCAATCACATAAATATATAATAATTATATTAAGATAATATTAAGATAAAAGCATTAAAATGGCAATCATATGTAAACTACAATAAAAAACTATATAATTATCAAAAATATTAATATTAACTCGAACGCATATAGACATATTCAGTATGTTTATTGTTGTATGTGTTTTTTAAAGACTATTAACACGCTCGTATGTGTTGATTGGTGACAGTGTGAATGGTGGTGAGCTCTTTGACAGGATTATCGACGAGAACTACACGCTGACTGAGCTGGACACGATCATGTTTGTCAGACAGATTTGTGAGGGCCTGCGCTATATGCACAAAATGTATATCCTCCATCTAGACCTGAAGGTAACACATAAGTAGCAAGTTACACTAAAAGCTACTAAATAAAAGCAGCTCACTACACTGAAGCTCACTTTACATAATTGCCATAGAACAACAGGTACAGCAAGAGATCACTCTACTCCTCCTGATTCAATTCTGTCTGGAGTGATCTAGCGAACTAATGTTAAATGGCATACAGTTATACATATGCCAATAAATTCAACAGCTGCATTGTTTTGCAATTTGAATAACAATGAAATTTCATGTTAATGTAATCTATAAAGCTGTTTTGTGACAATTTTTATGTTGTTGTCTCCAGCCTGAGAATATCCTGTGTGTAAGCAGACTGACAAACAAAGTCAAGATCATCGACTTTGGACTCGCAAGAAAGTATGTTATTTATCAAACTCCTCTAATATTATTAAATACTAAACAATTCTTTAGCTAATAATGACTTGCTCTTGCCTCCTTCATTAACAGATATGTACCCCGGGAGAAGTTACGTGTGAATTTTGGTACTCCTGAGTTTCTTGCCCCAGAGGTTGTCAACTACGACTTTGTGTCTTTCAACACGGACATGTGGAGCCTCGGAGTCATCACCTACATGCTGTAAGAGTTCACTAACTTACATCAATGATTTTTTAAACCAGTTCTCTGGTTTAGCTTCGATTTGACTACAATTTATGAGCACACTCTAGTTTTGGAGAGTATAAGACAGGAGGTGGAGCTGGAGGCAGCAAAGCTGAAGATGTTGCGATTTTCATTGGAAGTGACAAAGATGGACAAGATTAGAAATGAGTTTATTAGAGGGACAGCGCATGTAGGACGTTTTGTTGACAAAGTGAAAGAGACGCGATTGAGATGGTTTGGACATGTGCAGAGGAGGGACATGGGGTATATCAGTAGAAGAATGCTGAGGATGGAGCCACCAGGAAGGAGGAAAGATGAAGGCCAAAGAGAAGGTTTATGGAGGTGGTGAAGGAAGACATGCAGGTAGTTGGTTTGAAAGAGGCAGATGTAGAGGACAGTAGTATAGAGATGAATGATCCGCTGTGGCGACCCCTAATGGGGGCAGCCGAAAGAAGAAGAAGAAGAAGAAGACTCCAGTGGTTTAGAAAATCTGAATAATTGTTGAGGATTTTAACTTTTTTTTTAAGTGGTATATGTTGTTTGCTCCACTGAGACAGCACTTAACTGTTTTCTGTTTATCCGGACTGTCTTTAACAGCCTGAGTGGTTTGTCTCCGTTCCTTGGTGATGATGATAACGAGACACTGAACAACATCCTGGCCTGCCAGTGGAACTTTGAGGAAAGCGAGTTCTTAGGCATTTCAGAAGAAGCCAAGGACTTTATCTCCAAACTGCTTGTCTACAATAAAAGGTCTGCCTATTTATGCAATCATTTATCCATCCATCCATCCATCCATCCATCCATCCATCCATCCATCCATCCATCCATCCATCCATCCAACTATCCATCTGTCCATACATCCATCAATACATCCATCCATCCATCCATCCATCTAACATTCATCCATCTAAATAACAATCTATCCATTCACCCAAACATCTGTTCATCCATCCATCCATCCATCCATCCATCCATCCATCCATCCATCCATCCATCCATCCATCCATCCATCCATCCATCCATCCATCAATGCACTTACTAGACATATATGGGGTACTTGCAGCCAATTGTCCATCCATCCATCCATCCATCCATCCATCCATCCATCCATCCATCCATCCATTCATTCATTCATTTATTCATTCATTCATTCATCCATCCATCCATCCATCCATCCTTCCATCCACTCATTTATGCATCCATCCATCCATCCATCCATCCATCCATCCATCCATCCATCCATCCATCCATGTACTTACTACATATATGCAGTACTTGCAGACAAATGTCTGTCAATTCATCCATCCATCTCTCCATCCATCTCTCCATCCATCTCTCCACCCATCCATCCATCCATCCATTCATTCATTCATTCATTCATTCATTCATTCATTTATCCATCCATCCATCCATCCATCCATCCACTCATTTATGCATCCATCCATCCATCCATCCATCCATCCATCCATCCATCCATCCATCCATCCATCCATCCATCCATCCATCCATCCATCCATGTACTTACTACATATATGCAGTACTTGCAGACAAATGTCTGTCAATCCATCCATCCATCTCTCCATCCATCCATCCATCCATCCATCCATCCATCCATCCATCCATCAATTCATCCATCCATCCATCCATCCATCCATCCATCCATTTATCCATTTATCCATTTTTTCATCCTTATATCCAGCCAGCTATCCATTTTAATACACTAATTTGTTAAATATCCTGTTTGTAGTTGGAGGATAGGTGCAGGAGAAGCTCTGAAGCATCCATGGCTTTCAGACCCAATGCTTCATCATTATCTCCACAAAAAGGTAAATCATTCTCCTTCCATTCTCATGCATTATGGTAAAGAACGTCTCTTGGCATATGTATCCCTAGTTCCCTGAGGGAATAAGACACTGCTTCGCAACACTTTGGGAACATGACTGCGTTGTCCACGCTCTAGAATAATGTGTGTAATAAGGCAAAATTGGACGGCAGTGTCACCGGCAGAGTGACGTCACGACCAGAAAGCTACAAAAAGCTCAGCTTCTATAAGAGAGAAGGAAGCGCAAAAGTGTGGCACCGAGACGCAGCATTTCGGTCTCTCAGGGAACTAGGGTTACATACGTAACCTAGAGACGTTCCCTTTTAGAAACTTGAGCTGTGTCACAATGCTTTGGGAACGAGTGTCCAATCACACCACACTGACCAGTCCCTGCCCAGTGTGTATAAGCACAGCTAGGATGAAGGACATAGGGGCCAGGAGTGGCACTGGGGTCAAGGTTATAGAACCTAAGAGGGTCAACAGGGTGACTGCCACACTCCAGGTCGAGTGAGCTGGTGGAGCGGGGAAACCAGAGGACTTATATGAGTATGCAATAGCATTAATAATTCACCTGCTGGTCTCTATCTGAGCCCCCAACATAATGGTCAGGTCCCACCCAGGCACTCTAGGTCGCACTAGAGGCCTTAGCACTGAACCACCCGGGCAGTGGACTGGATCCAAATCGTGGTGCTCACACCCCTTATAGAACAGGTGCCATCTCACAGCATACAGCATACTCATGGAGGGAGCTCTGGAGTGGAGAATGGTCTCTACATCCTAAGTGGAGAGACCAAAACCTCAGGGCTGTGTCCCCTCAGAGGCTACAGCCACAGCCTCCACCTTGAGGCCACCAGGAGGAGACGGTCTTCATCCCAGCTCTCTCCAGAACTCCCCGAAGCAGCTTGACGGGGGAAAGGTGTACAGGCATACCTCTCGAGACCCGAACAGGTCCCCCTGGACTTTGCTGAATTTCAACCCTTTTCGTCTGATGGAGGGACCACCTTGATGCCCTCCTTCCTCAGAAAATTGCTCACTTCCTGGTTTATGTCCAGAGCCTGCTCTTCGAAACGGGGCAGATGAGACCCGAACTGAATAGTATAGCCTCGCCCTACAGTGTGCAGGAGACACGTCTGGCAGAACTTACCCGGCTGCCAGGTAGTCTCTCAGGAGCATCAGTCTCTCAAGACTGACCTCTGGTACACCTAGGGCTGGGGCTACGCCCTGGTGCAGCTATAGTGGCCTCGAGAGAGTCCAGCCACAACATTCATAGCTCCTCAAGCCTAGCTCACAAAGCGCCCACAACCCCCCCTCCCCCTCCTTCTCAGAGAGAGAGAGGTGGAGCTAAATGCTCTCGTCGCAGGGGGAAGAAACAGGCGGAAGGTATGCTTCTGAGCCTGCGAGCAAGTGCTGTACTGGTGAGGTTGGAGAAAGAGACAAGCCTGTCTTGAAACCCTCTGTGATGTCCATTTGCAAGCCCTCACCGCTACGCCTCAGTGAGAGGCGGGGCCAGAACTGCGAGGAGCACGAGCACTCTCCTCGAAGAGTGCCGCTCGAACTGACTTAGCGTGCTCCGCTCCCAGAGGCTTAATTTATTAATTGTTGTGACAAACAAAAGACAAACAATTTAACATGAAATACACACAGAGCGGTTTATGAACTAAGCTGGCGCTGGCTTCACTCCATGCGCTTTTTGTAGCTTCCTGGTCTTGACGTCACCCTGCCGGTGATGCTGCGTGTCTAATTTTGACTGATTACACACATTATTTCAGAGCATGGACAACTCAGTCTCGTTCCCAAAGTATTTCGTAGCTCGAGTTCCTGAAAGGGAACTGCTGTATTTAATTTTGGTTACACCATGTACAAAAAAATTCTTTCTCTTCTTGGTTTTGCAGAAGAATATGTGTCAGTCCCGTAGAAATTCATGTGTTCCTCCACCCGAGAGCTAATGTAAGTTACTGCAAAAACATTCACTTACAAATGTATAGTGTATAACCTAGCACATATCATGATGCTATTGCATATGATATAATTAAACAATGAGTTGTGCTTTTTTTTTTTTTTTTTTTTTTGTAGATCTGGCTTTGAAACTGCCAGCTAAGGCCATCTGGACCAAGCCTGCTGTGCTTTTAATTACTAGACATCACTTGTAAAACTACCTACCTTATGCTGTTTGGGTTATTTGTGCCAGAAGGTTGTGGCACTCTGGTAACTGCAGTCACATTAGTATATAGTGTAGCATCATAACCTAGTTTTTCCGTAAACGCCACAAAAAAATTAATTGATTATTTGGTTTAATGAGGAAAAACATCATACTTATATAGCTTTGATGTTTTTTTCCCCCACTTTCTGCATTTGTGAAACAAATAAATTACTTTCTTTGGTATTCTAGTGGTTACGATGCAGGGCTCTCACCTCTGCGGCCCGGGTTTGTTCCCCGGTTAGGGAACCATCCCCAGCCATTAGGGTTGCACAAGCCTTAGTGCCGGTCCCAAGCCCGGATAAATGGGGAGGGTTGCGTTAGGAAGGGCATCCAGTGTAAAAAAATGTGCTAAATCAAACATGCGAATGGTCCGCTGTGGCGACCCCTAATGGGAGAAGCCGAAAGAAAGTTTAAGAATAAAAGACGATTTTTTTAAAATTCATTTCTTGTTACATTTCATACCTAATAAGCAAAACAAATGCTTGTTGCATTATTAAAAAATGGAAGACTTTCCTAAGGTGGAAAACATAACAAAGTACGCGCTGACCGTGGAGACTCCTTGCAACAATGTTATGGAAACATTTTAACTATGTTTTTCCCTGTTAAATACCAAGACATTTCAAATTGTTTTAATTTTGTACGATTGCTAATGAATGAATGTGTTGTTGCTATAGAAACACTAAATTATTAGAAGGAACGGTTTGACAACTGAGAATGAATTTGAGAATTTGTTTGTAGAAGAAATGTAATTAAACGTACTACTACAAAAGTGAACATTGGTAAAGAAATAATTGTGAAGAATCGTGACTGAAATTACCAGAGGGCATTGTGTTATTGTGCATTACGTGCATTGCTTAAGCATGGTACTGCATATTTGAAAGAAAAATATCAAAAACAAAAATATTTTTATATAGTTTATATGCGATGACGCACATATGATAGAGGTCTCGATTTATACCTAAATTCAGCCTTAGATTATATTTATTTTGCATGATTTCTTGTATTGATTTTGTACATAATTGAATTTTTCTGTAATATAGGAGTGGGCATGAACTTGACTCGCTGTACTGTAACGACCTGATGTAACATTTCAGAGTGTAATTTCTTTAACTTTACATGATGATGCATTTAATCTGATGATGTGTGATCCTAACAGTGATAAACTAACATTCTCTGTAATTGTGAATTCCCAAATACTATTTATATTGTATTTTCCCTTTTTTTTTTGTTGGATTGTATCTGAAAAGTTTGCAGGGTTTTCAGGTCTGAAAGAATTTATAATATATTTAAGAAGTAAGAAAACACCTGAGTTAATAGCTATGCAAACTGTTTGTGTTCCGTTAAGCTGCATTCTGGGCACTTTATGGCTATATTTATTTTTTACAACTTCACATAAATTCACAGCCATTACATTATTTACAGAATCATGCAACTTTACCGTACTGTATATGTGGGAATGATAAACTGGAAATATTTTTACAGTCATATTAAAGTCATTAAAGTCTTACTACTTTCTGACTGTTCCTTTTTTACATTTTTATTTTAAGTCACGAAAAAAATTTATATGTGAAATATTCATTCATTCATTCATTCATTTATTTTCTTCCGCTTATCCGTAATTCGGGTCGCGGGGGCAGCAGTCTAAGCAGGCCCCCGCCTTCGAATGCTGCCCAATCCTCACAGCACCGTCCCTTACGGTCCCTCCTGCAGGTGGTGAGCCCACGGGAAGGCGGCCCCACGTCACTCCGACGTCACGGACCTTGATATTTCCCTCGTAAGGGACCCCCGGAGCATAGAGGGTTAAGGGCCTTGCTCAAGGGCCCAAGAGTGGCAGCTTGGCGATACCAGGGCTCGAACCCCAGACCTTCCGATCGGCAACCCAGCGCCTTAACCGCTGGAGCCACCACTCCCCCCCTATATGTGAAATATATAAAGAATTAAACAGTCAAAGTCATGAAGTCCTGAGAAATTGACAAACCACAAGATGGTACAATGTGAGCTAACACAAAAAAAAAAGAGTTTTGGATTCCTCTTGAAGCTGATGCTCACAGGCAGCTAGTGTAAGTAAAGGTATTTTTTTTAAAGGTAAAAGAAAGAATGAATAAATTACACATCAAAATTACAGTAAGTTGTTTAATTGCTTTATATACAATATATACATGTAAATGAATGATTTTCCATAAAACCTGAAATTATACAATCTATATATAACAACCTATCTCAATCTAAAGTATAACAACCTGCTGTGTAAGTTCTGTATTTTTACAAAGAAAGCTTTCTATTTATTTTAGCCCAGCTAAAAGATGCACTGATTTGTTATGAGCAGCAGAGGGCAGTAAATGGACCAATAAAAAATAGGATTGAATGAATTTCTGCCTCTGCTTCTGTTTTGCATTAAGACTTGACGGATGTGGACCTAATAAAGAAAGAGACACTTTTTTTTAAAAGTGTCAATTCGAAGAAATTTGTTTCAGCAAAAACCAAAAAAACAATAACAACGAGAAACACACAAAAACATGCAACACCAATCTTATAAAACAAGATTTTATACTTTTCATAACTTATGATTATACATTATAGAATGAATATATACCTTTTTTTTTATTTTTTTTTATTGCATTAAATGTTCTCTTCACAAACCTGTTCTGGCATGACAATGCCTCTGGAAACATCTCTTTGCATATACGTTGAAGACAGGGGTTGGAGTGGAAGATCTTGAGTAGCCTGCAATAGAGCTTGTAAACACCTTTGAGATACACAGGTAAATATAATGGCGGTGTTGATATAGTCTTTATATTGATAATAATAATAAAAATAATAATACAAATTATATTATTATTATCATCATTATTATTATTATTATTATTATTATTATTATTATCATCATCATCATCATCATCATCATCATCATTATTATTATTATTATTATTATTATTATTATTATTATTATCATCATCATTATCATTATTATTATTATTATCATCATCATCATCATCATCATCATCATTATTATTATTATTAATATTTATATTATTATTATCATCATCATCATCATCATCATCATCATTATTATCATCATCATCATCATCATCATCATTATTATTATTATTATTATTATTATTATTATTATTATTATTATTATCATCATCATCATCATCATCATCATCATCATCATCATTATTATTATTAT
>NC_139578.1:28725833-28740833 GCF_946808225.1 Silurus aristotelis
TGGACTTCTGATCAGAAGGTCATGAGTTCAAATGCCACTAAGCTGCTACTGCTGGGCCCTTAAGCAAGGCCCCTTAACTCTCAAATGCTCAGTTGTATTAATGAGTGTATTTATTACATCATACCACCGGAGTCACTATTGAGTAAATGTATCACAGTACAGTGTGTTATACAAAATGTGCTTCTATACATATTTATAAAACTAAGGATTTTAACGAGGATTGAAATCTCACAGGCAGGAAACGGTTCTAAAATTATGGACTGTTCCTCCAAAAGGTCTCACTGTTCACTTTATTACAAACAGCGCACGATCCTGGGCATGATCTTGCTTTAAACTCAAAACAGTTATTTATAACATGGTTCATGCTATTGCTTTAATGCTAAAATCATCAACATGGTGCAGAAGAATTCAACATCTGTCAGTCATGTTTGGGGCGATTTTATTCCTTTGGTAACCATAGATTTTTTCAGATGTTAAAGACTCAAGGATTGCATTGCATTTCTTTTTTTATGCTATAAATCATTGATTAATAATGTTCTGGTAGACCTTCGCAGTCCATTAATTCAAATCAATTAATTTCTATTTATATAGCACTTGTTGTATAAAAGATTGCAAGAAAAAACTCCCTGAGACTTCATAAGAAAGAAACCTTGAGAGTAACCAGACTCAAAAGGTGTTCAGTGATAAACTTAAATGCAAACTGTGGTCCGGAGCGATTGTAGCAGACTGTTGATATTAACTACAGTCTAAATCCATCCTCAAAGTTCTTGAGTTGCTCAGTAACTTCATGGATCTTCAGGCTGTTGATGTGGAACCACAATCAGGTGCACAGGGTGTCTCCATCCAGACGTTGGGAACAGTTGGAGCCGTTCCTAGCCTTCTACGTGACTCATGGTACAAATGTACGCTGTTTTCTGGTTGAGGATTGATCGTTTCTTGCACTTCATACACTTATACTTTTATGCATTTCAACAATTTTCCCTACGAGATCAATAAAATATTAAAATTCGGATATGAGGAAGTTCATCTTTTACTCATCATGGATGTCATTTTAAAAATGATATATAAGTGGATGCTGTACATTCATATAGGTTTGAATAAAATGGATTACAAACTAAGAAGCCACGAGTGTGGTATCAGTGTATAGGAATGTGTAGAAAGGTAACAAGTTCAGCCGGTCTCTTGTTCTCAGACGACCCAAGTGAGCAAATTCGATCGCCCAAGCAGTCCTTATTATTCCAAACAAACAGTCGTTTAGCCAAACAGGTGAAACTGATTTCTAACCTCTGCCTCTCCCACTTTTTTCATTTTTTTTCCCGAGCCCCTGGGGCTTAGAGCTGAGTGGAGTTTTTTTTTTTTTGTGACAGCCTCGGTACACAGCCTGGGTTACAGCAGTGAGAAATTCAATTTCATTCTCCCTCTCTACATCTATTACCCCTTCGCCCTAGCTCTTATGCTCTCTCTCTCTCTCTCTCTCTCTCTCTCTCTCTCTCTCTCTCTCTCTCTCTCTGTCTCTCTCTCTCTATTGCTGTATCTCCAGGGGTGATCTCTGAGAGCACAATCAGATCCAGATGTTCTTATCAAAACTGAAAGATAACAAATACTGCAGGAGTTCCTGTCGATGCAGGACCACCTGCGCAAAGGCCTGGGGAAGAGAAACGAGAAACGGTACACTGCTGTGAATGTGAACGCTCATACAACCGCCATGGATTCTACATGCACACTCTATGTGTGTATCTGTGTTAGGGAGCGCTCTCCTGCCATGAGGGAATATAAAATATGCAGTTCAGGGAGCAATTTCACTTTTTCTTCCTGTCTAGTTCATTCCATCCCCAAGGACCCCCCTCTCTCTCTCTCTCTCTCTCTCTCTCTCTCTCTCTCTCTCTCTCTCTCTCTCTCTCTCTCTCTCTCTCTGTGGGTGGTATCAGTGTTAAAACTGGCTGTCAGAGGTCTTAGGTCACCATTGACGGGCTGCTTTTTCTCACACTTATCTTTCTATTTCTCTCCAGAGCTGGCCCAAGATCTTGAAAATCGTTCCCTTCTTTAATTTGACCTTTTTCTGAGTAAGATATACCAATACAATTTCTGCATCCAGGAAACATAATGTCCAACTTTTTTTTTTACCTTTATTTATTCAATGAGCCAGATAATAATACTTATAGATGTAACTGATTGTACCTAACCTCAAAAATGTAATTTTGGTAATGTTAGCATAAGCCTACCCTTAGCCAGAGACTGCACGACACCACGCTATCTAGTAGACGTAGTAAAAAACTGCGAGTTTGTGTAAAAATGACCAATTCACTAACAAGCTCAAAGATTGTTAGCATGGGTTCAATTTATCATCAGATAACTGTGCTCATCTTTAAACAATGTGAGAAAAAATAATGATCAATTTTACTGCTAGTTAACAGCTAATATTATCGAATGACTTTATAGGGGGGGGGGGGGGGGGCAACCGGGTTGCCAGGTTACTGTTAGCAGGTTTAATGCTGTTTATTTTTTAATAACAGCACATCCTGAAGTGTTTTATTCCTCTTATGCCACAAAATCCCATGTTTACTTTATTATGTAAATGTACCTTTAATACAAAAAACTAAAAAGTTTATCTTTTCCTCACTCATACAAAGTCCTCTTTTTTTTTTCATTATTAATTATAAAATTTTGTCATGCTGTTATTTAAATTATGAAAATTATTACTATTGGAGATAAACTGAATATAAATGATTAACAATGGATGCTATTCATATTTTACACATTTAGATGAAACATTTAGAGACATAAATCAATCTTTCATCTTTCGGAAATTTGAAAGTACTTTTTTCCTTTTTAAATATTGCCTATTTGAATAATCAACATCTCAACTCAACTTTTGTGGTTCTTTTTAATGACTGCTTAAATAAAACAGATTTTGGCAGTCGGTCAGCGACTTCTGGTTCCTACAGTATGGCAATATTTCCGATTGAGTTTAAAATGCTATGTTTCTATTGTCCAAGACTATTTAGTGTGTTAATATTACAGAAGAAAAGAATGTCAACATGTTGTGCACCGGTAGTGTAGATCACTATATCGCAATACAACTACACAAATAAAAGAAAAGAGATCTCCATTTCTCAACCCCCAAAATCAAAATATAAGAAGAGGGTCGACGTGTTTTGAAATCCGTCTTCTCTACATGAGTAATTAATTTGGCTGTAACTTGACTCTCAGACCCTGCTGTGCTGACGCTCGCCACATACGGACTTGCGAAACTCTATTTCACCTATTGAACACATTCTTCTCTCTCTAAACGCCCATTGCTGCTTCGGTCCATCCATCAGACGTGACATATGAAAGCCGACAGTGCACGCCAGCTGTGTGTGTGCTCGGGGTTGGGCGGAGTCTTGCTGAGATGATGTTTGCTCAAACACCGATCAAACAGGAATTAAAGCGTCAGAGGCTCGGCTAACAGACGGCCTGCCGAGGTCGAAGGTGTTTACATGACTCAGCGCGCAGCATGTGCTGTGCTGTTAATGTTACAGTGTCAATATACTGATGTGTCTATATTCTTTACATGCTCTAAGTGCAAAACAATGTATAACACTGTTCAGGCAGTGTGTACAGTGCTGCATACACTGGACTGGTCCAGTCTTAATAATACACTAGTCAGGGTTTCACAGCAGGGTCAGGCAGGTAAGCTTGTGACACCAAATTCCACATAACATGCACTGTAGTGTAACTAAAACTAGTAAAATAGCAAAATTTTAACAGATTTGTACTTAATTAACTATAATTAATAAAATGTTACAGTTTAGATGCGTGTGTGTGGAACATGGATTGATTAAATCTTTAAATAATGAGCTCGTTTGAGTCCAAAATCATTTACATTGTCCTATTCTGACTCTTTCCCACCTGACATGCTATTATAGAGAAAAATAATCCAATTAAAATGCTGCAGGTGCAGATAATCACTCATTAACTGCTCACTCTTTAAAAAATTTTATTCTATAATTGTTATACACTTTCTTTAGACTTTATTTCCTATCACTTCTTTTAACTCTTTTTCCCAAATGGGGTTTTGCTAGATCTGGGCATGTTTCCCAGAAAAATGAAACAATTCATTTTTAACATTGAACAAATTCTAAATCCAAGTTTACACAGGAAAAGCAGTTATGAAAAAATTTACACGTTTGTTCCTTATAATTGTAAATTTATCCCGAATGAGTGGCGACTGTGGCAAGGAAAAACTCCCTGAGATGGTATAAGGACCATCCTTGAGAGGAACCAAACTCAAAAGGGGACCCCTTCTCACCACCGAATGTCCATTCATTACAGTTTCATCATTGTTAAGGTGTGCAGTAATTGGCGATTTAATTATTATTATTATTAATGTTATTCATTCTGGACTATGATGTTTGCAGATGATATTGTGATTTGTGGTGAGAGTAGAGAGCAGGTTGAGAAGAGCCTGGAGAGGTGGAGATATGCGCTGGAGAGAAGGGGAATGAAAGTCAGTAGGAGTAAGACAGAGTACATGTGTGTGAATGAGAGGGAGGGCAGTGGAGTGATGCGGTTGCAGGGAGAAGAGGTGGAGAAGGTGGAGGAGTTCAGGTACCTGGGGTCAACAGTGCAAAGTAATGGAGAGTGTGTTAGAGAAGTAAATAAAAGAGTGCAGGCAGGGTGGAGTGGGTGGAGAAGAGTGACAGGAGTGATTTGTGATAGAAGAGTATCTGCAAGAATGAAAGGGAAAGTTTATAGGACTGTGGTGAGACCTGCGATGATGTATGGATTAGAGACAGTGGCATTGAGTAAAAGACAGGAGGTGGAGCTGGAGGTAGCAGAGCTGAAGATGTTAGGGTTTTCGTTGGGAGTGACGAGGATGGACAAGATCAGAAATGAGTTTATTAGAGGGACAGCACATGTAGGATGTTTTGGTGACAAGGTGAGGGAGGTGAGATTGAGATGGTTTGGACATGTGCAGAGAAGGGACATGAATTATATTGGTAGAAAAATGCTGAAGATGGAGCCACCAGGTAGGAGGAAAAGAGGAAGGCCAAGGAGCAGGTTCATAGATGTGGTGAGGGAAGACATGCAGGTAGTTGGTGTGAAAGAGGCAGATGTAGAGGACAGGGTGGTATGGAGACGGATGATCCGCTGTGGCGAACCCCTAATGGGAGCAGCCGAAAGAAGAAGAAGAAGATTAATGTTATTCATTCTTTATCACCACATTATCTGTGTAAAGCTGCTTTGGGACAAAGTTTATTATGGTTCTGAGCCATTGTATTAGACTGCTAATAGTAATTACAGTCCAAATCTATTCTCAATGTTACTTCATAGATCCTCAGCTTCTCCAACTGAAGAGAATATCCAGAAATAGAGCGTTCGGATTAATCAGGCGGATCCGAAGAGAGGAAAGCGAGAATTAATTGGGAATGCACCCCAGACGGGACATCAACTGACCAAGTTTTCATTTAATAATCAATTTATATGTTGTGTAGCTGGGAGGAAACTGAAGAACCAGGAGGAAATTAACATAGACTCCAGAAAGAATATATATAACTCTTCATAAGCAGTAATCAAAGCTCAGGACCAAGCCTTATTGTTAATAATAACAAAAGTTGCCAATCTCAAATTACACCTCAAGGGCTTAACATGTGTCACATATAAGTGTATGTTTTTTTTTTTTTTTTTTTTTACAAAATCTATACCTTAAACACATAAACAAAACCTACTAACAAGAAACATGACAAGATAACATGTGTCCTGTGTAGAGGAGGCCAAATTCAAGTGCTAATCAGCTGTAAATTGAAATCAGGTGCAAGTAAATTAGTGGCATGTGAGCAGGTCATGTGACATGCGGGGTCTGATGGGAAACATAGTGCTGTGCAAATAACTGTATCAGCATGCAGGTATGTTGCTATGCTAGATGCCACATTTGAATCATCTCCCTTCGCTATTGTAAATATAATATATGAACCAATTCGTGTTAGACAGCGCCCCCTCCTGGTAAAATCTATAAATGATTAAGTATCATTCATCAACCTTTTATAGGGCATGGGTTAGCCATTGAAAAACTTTAGTCTAAATCAATGTGATAAATAAGCTAATCTCCATAAACGATGAAAGCAGAAAAAATATGTGATAAACCTCGAAAGCAGAAAGATGTAATATGATAGAAATTGCGCACATCATGCCAATATTTGTGTGTGTGCGCACGTGTGTTCTTATGGGTCCTTTTTAAAACAAAGTTGTATCAATGTTAGCAAATGGCAGCCAAATTCTTTGTAAGTGAGCTTGTGCTTGGCTGATAAAAACAATTCAGATTCCTTCTGAGTGTTTATGTAGGATAAGAGGAAGATGTTAATCCATCAAAATGCTTTGGTGAAGGATTAGACAAGAAAGTTCAATACACCTGGCTTTGTTTCATTGTGTGTAGTGAGGACTGATACCTGGAATCACACACTCTGGTATTCAGATCTCAGATATACAGTCACTAAAGATTTAAGTGCTGCTAATACAGAATGTGTCAAGATGTATCTCATTTACACACACACACACACACACACACACACACACACACACACACACACACACACACACACACACACACACACACACACACACACACACACACATACTCTCTGTGAAGTGTTATGATTCCAGGACTGTGCTTCATGATGGATGAGCAGAGCTCCAGGTCTCAATCCAGACGCACTGTGTGTGCAGTGATGGAGAGGCTGATCGCTCCTGTGTTCAGTCCGTTTTCCCCCAAAGTGAACACACTGCTCTGGCCAACACAAACAGCGCACACACTGCACTCAACGGGGAAACAATCCGCCACTATTGTCATGTGAAACGTTCCCACGAAGCGACCCAGACAATCCGGGACAGCCTAATGGCAGCAGCCAGGATAGACTGTGCCATAAAACAGGAGCCATGTGTGTGTGTGTGTGTGTGTGTGTGTGTGTGTGTGTGTGTGTGTGTGTGTGTATGTTTGTGTGGTCAGGCAATGAACTAGAGCTGTTTCTGTTGTGGAGAAAGTGGTCATGGCCTCTGTTTGCTGAAGTCATGAGTGATTAGATGACATGCTAATCAGTGGAGAACACTAGCAAGGCCACACAGAATTTCTGCCCACTTTCACAACATTAACCAACTCCAAACACATTAATCATAATTTTACTGAAAAGCATTTGAATGTAATAAGGAAAAAAAGAGTATGACTCAAAACTAGTACATATAAGTCAAATACAGCATTGCTAATATATACTTCCTGTCTATATAGCCAATGACCATATATGGTGTGTACCGTACATATATAAACTTTGTATATGGACCACATGCTGCATATATTTTATTCTGTCTATATACTGTACAATATTTGAAATGCTAAGGCAGGAATGGTGCTTTTGTAAGTTGGTGTGGTTATATATGCATAGAAATAAATGTATATAAATGTATTTAAGAAAACGTACACAATATGAACACTAAACATTTATTCATATGTATACCAAATACTTATGATTTATTGTGTCCATATCTGTTGTATACTGAATGCTGATATTTAGTTCTTCTCCTAACTGTTTCCACAAAGTTGGAAGCACACAATTGCATAAAATGCCTTGTGTTAAAATATACTTTCACTGGAAGTAAGAGAACCAATTTGATTTGAGTGGAACAGCACAGATCCTTGACCTCCTCAACCTCACTGAACACCTGAACACCTTTAGGTTAAGATTAAAGCTAGAGCCTTCTCACCAATCATCAGTACCTGATCTTACTGAATTAACACATGTCCTCACAGCCATGCTCCAAAATCTAGTGGAAAACCTTCCCAGAAGTCAAAGATACTGTATATTGTAAAGAACTTATGTATGTTGCATAATCATTTTTTTTTATATATATATCATTCATACTATTCCTAGACATATAAGTTGAACCATTATGCATATATATATATATATACATAACCATACTGGTTTTGTGCTGCAGTTGTTACAACTCCAATATGTATAACAGATTTGTTCTTTATTGTTGGACCATCACAATGTCCTCAATTTTCTAAAACGTATAGTTTGTATACTGCATTGCTTGTACAACACCCACGGCGACAGTGGATCCCAGTGTATATTATTGAATCTGTTAGCCAGTGCCCACACTGTCATGTTATCCTCAGCAATAACACTCCATGCCAGCTCTTTTCATGGCCTGGCATTTCTGTATCTAACCACATCGACCTTCACTTGACGGACAAAACAGGAAGATCCGTGGCTCCGCGGCTCATTCTTTCAGCCTCAAAAAACACACTGTGTGACACGGCTGTTTATTTGCCCCTTGATTTACTGTAACTGGGTCAAAGAGGGTTTTACTTAACTTTTTTTTTTTTGGAGAACTTTGATTGCTGAATCCTCTTTGAGTGCACGTCAAACTGCAAAGGAAAAACGAGCCGAACGCTATGGGAAATGTACAATAGAAATAAATAATTTCTTACATTTACAAATAGATGTAATTATAATTCTGTAAAAACAGAATTATAAAGGAATTTTTATGTTTAATACTACATAAACTGTTAACTGTAAACAGATTGAATTTTTTAGAATTTAAAATATAAACATTTCATTTAAAATAATAATAATGATATTAATATCTACTGTAGAATTTTTATCATTAATATAATTTCAATTATAATTATTATTAGTATTATTATTACTATGCAATTTAGCATTTTTAATTTTAGGTATTGTTATTATGTATTATATCATATTATATTATTTAGAATATTGTGTATATTGTGTTTAATTAATTACTAGCTTTTTATATGTACTTAGGGTGTATATTTTTACTTTAGATTTCCTGAAGTGTTCCTTACAAAAGTGTTAATAATTAGTGTGAGTGTTTGCATCTGTAAGATATAATACAGCATTATCCCAACTTTTTTCTATGAATGCTGCATTATTTTATATTATATTAAATTATATTATATTATATTATATTATATTATATTATATTATATTATGCATCATAATAAAACTAAAGTTCTGATCACTTTTTTTATATTTTAAAATAAATGAATAACCCAACAAATAAATAGAAAACATTTTGTTTGCAATATACGCTAATATAGTTTATATTACAAGCTATAAGCAATCCAGCCACCTGCTTGTTATATCAGACCTCTAATAAAAAACATGAAACTGCTTCTCAAATTCAGGATATCACGTAGATGAGTTAGTTTGCGTCTCAGTTTACACTTGTTTAAGTCCGACAGACTAAAAGTCTCCTTACAAAGGGAGGATTGTTTAGCTCAAGAATAAAACAAGTAAAATAAATAAAAAAAAAAGAATTGTATGTTAAATAAAGATCTGTGTCAGTGAATTTTTTCGTATTCTCTTGTATACAGCATGGCAGGCCAAATCAAAACCAACTTTTTTTTGAGCCAGCTTTGACCAGCAAGCTCTAGTTTGGGCATTTCTGGTATGTTTAAATGTGCAATAGATTTTTATAAATTTTAACGTATTAATTTAAAAAAAGAATTGCAGTTTAACCAATATTTAGAAAACAAATCATTTATGTGATAAGGGCAAATGTATAATAAACCAGTAGCACTTTCAAATCGTGTTCATATACTTTGCTATACAAAACATTGTTTTTTCACGTGTATGCATGCATTATATATGCGTAAATACACGTGATTAAATAATTAAAAGGTGTAAATTCCCTAGTAAATGCATTGTAAAATGGTTAAGTGTGATTCGTTAGACTCGTAGAAAAGGTTTTCACGTGTTATATGAATAAAATAAAATTATGGTTATACGTTAAAGTACTACAGAACAATGAATTGTGCTTAAGATTCTGTAGGTATGAGAGGATAAATGTGTTCTAATGTCTGATAAAAAATGTCTGTTACATACATAATACTTTTAAAATGTTATGTGCGCATATATAACTCAAGCATTTGAGTTCAATTAGTATTTCATTTAGTGACGTTTTAACTTTTTTCTTTTATCAATCTGACAACTCAGCATATGTCAATTATCAGTTAGATTCAGTGTGGTGTGTGTGTGTGTGTGTGTGTGTGTGTGTGTGTGTGTGAGAGTTCTGATGATCTGAATAATACAGTGTGCCAAATTACCCCCCACACTCACCCACACACACACACATCCTCTCTTAAAGTCTCCTGAAGACTCACGGTGGTTCCCGCCGTTCCCGTCTTTGTT
The DNA here is from genome assembly GCF_946808225.1 of Silurus aristotelis. Taxonomy (NCBI): domain Eukaryota; kingdom Metazoa; phylum Chordata; class Actinopteri; order Siluriformes; family Siluridae; genus Silurus; species Silurus aristotelis. The sequence goes on from NC_139578.1 coordinate 28,736,027, forward strand.
TCCGAGGATGAAGTGACATTTTCCTGAATTTTCCTACGCACCCAGCACCCAGCACACGGCCTATTTTTAGCTCTGAGCTTATTAGCTTTTTCCCTCTGACTTGTCATCCATGCCTTTCTCTGAGACGCCGGGGTGACAAACGACCCCGTGTGGAAGGAGTGTCCGGTCTGTATACTCAGAAGCGTGACGGAATGTGTGTGTGTGGGAATGAGGGGGAAAAAAAACCCAAGATGCGCACTGAGAAAAACGGTAGCATGATATTCTTGCATTGCTTTGCTAACTTTCTGATTTCTGTCTAGCTGCATAAACACTAAAACGAAAATCCCAGGGCATTCATAAGTTAATGTGTGCGCACACACACACACACACACACACACACACACACACACACACACACACACACACACACACACACACACACACACACACACACACACTTACATACTTCTAGGGTCGTACATTCTGCACAACCCACTTTCCTCCGAGTCAGCACAAGTTAATGTGGTGCAGTGTGACGGCTAATTCCCCCGCCGCACACCTGCACTACCCCTTCAATATTCCTTTTGGCTTCCTCATGTTCCCTCCATTCAATCATCCTCAGACCTCTTATATTTTCCAGAAAAACAAAACAAAACGGTGTAACACCTGAAATATTGACAACCTCGCTAAACACCAGCCAGACCATCACTCACGTCATCTCGGGCTCATAAAGAGAACATTCTAGAAGACCCCAAATAAGACCTTTGTTTTCAGGAGCCATTTTCCCTGATTTTATCCATTTATTTATATATTTTTATCACCAGTTTTACGTTTGGTAATGTGATAGACTTTGACATTGTGAACTGAATCTTTATATCTCTATTGCAAACCATTTTTCAAGATTAAATGATAAAAATCTGTGCAACCGTGCATTTTTTTATTCATTAATTAATACCCAATAAACTGAAAGCTACGTCAAAGGCCTGAGCCAAAGAGTATAAAGTTGCAAGAGAAAAAAAAAAAAATCCATTTGGAAAACTGACTTCTGGTCCAAGCACGCTTGTTTGAGTTTGGATGTGACTCTTGTCAGTCACTGTCTAAATGGTCTATGTGTTGACTAAAATACTGGGGTGGGTCTTCCTAAACTTTTAGAATAACCTTAACATTAAATATCACTGAGAATAAAGAAACACCAAAATGGAAGCTTATTTATCTTTTCAGATGTTCCGCCAAACATGTGACTTGTAGAATATTCTAAGGAGCTGGGGTGAAAGTCACAAGATTGAGGAAATTTGTTTAACGTTTCTTTGGATTTTCATGGAAAAGCACGTATTCGCATGTCAGTGTAGTTATATACATTTTTAAGTGTTTTGATTTTTTTTTTTTTTAAGTTGTACGTGTTGTTTACCATGGCGTCTCTAACTGGTGCATGGCAGTAGGTCATTCTGAATAAAACAATGCGCATTAACAATAAACAATTCTTTAGCATCTAACAAACACTATTACAAAAAAGAAATGAAATCCCACCCTCAGGGTTAAATGTTCTGTTCCCTGGCAGAGGGCACTAAAGAGCACTACAGTATTGTCTCTCTTGTACATAAGTATGTGCACCCAGCAGACTGAGAAAGAAATATACACATGTAAGAGGTTATTATACAAAACTCCTATCATAACTATCTACATGCATTTAATAAATCGAATGTGGAATAATTAATTCTATTATTTCTAAGTAAATTCTTAATTAATAATATATTTTTTTATTACATACAATGTGTGCAAAATATTCAATTTCTAGTAATGCAGTTTCTGTATATGTATCCGATTTTTGTGATATCAAGAATAACAAATAATACATGAATAATTATTTATAACAGACTTATATGATATGACTATTTATAATAGATTATAATTATAAACAACAGACTGAACTGTAAAAGAATAAAGAGATAGATGAACGGATAAAGTGGTGAATGAAGGGAATGTTTTTTTCTTTTAAATTTGTGGATTTGATGGCAATAAAATCAATTACAAAGGAATGCAAACTGAAAGAAATTATTTAGATTTTGTAGGTAGTATTTAAATTAAATTCGATTATATTAAATTTAATTCGATTAAAGACATCTGAAATAATATTCAGTGTTGCCATAAAAAGAACTGCAATCACCTTTTTTATAATTTAATATTTGTAATGACAATCTTTCAGCTCATGTAGATTTGAATTCTTAACAAATTTGAACTTTAATTGACGCCACGTAGTTGTTCAGCAGTCAGCACTCAGACGATAATCAGAGCTGCTTGTGCTAGTCACTTGCTAGTGTGCGAGTTACTGAGATATTGTTAGTTCACCGTAGCTAATGTTCTCCATTGTTCCTTTGAGAAAGATGCACGAGTTTACGGAATCATCAGAACACTTTATTAATCCCACAGGGAAATTGTTTGGTCGCAGTTGATCACAATCCAATCAAAGTAAAATTAATTCAAAATAACATATAAGAAATGTCAAATAAAACACACATATTAAGTAATATATTAGGTATAGATGCTACACACACTATAGATTTACAATTTTATGGAAATATGATCAGAACCTACACTCAGTGTATGATTTGGCTTCATGCTAATGTTTTTTATGTCAGTGTCAGAGGGCAGACTTCACTGATTAACTTAAATACAAAGTATGAAGCTTCACGTCAACCTCAGAGGAATTTGTTTTGGAAAGTATATTTCCTAGACTGAAGAATTTCATTATGTAATATCTGTCCAGACAGAGATTATCAACAGGATCACTGTGCCTAATGCCATGGCATTTTACTAAATTCTTTGGAATCACATGAATAAAAAAGCATTATTCTTAACCTAATTTACATACTTTTTGGTTTTACTTTATAATATAATTATTATTTATTTTATCCTTATATTATATTTCTATTTTTTCAAGTTGACATGTTGGACAGTATTAAAAAGCATTTCACTACGTCATTTTCTGTATGAATTTGTATCTAACAAATAAAATTTGAGTTGAATTTTTTTTTTCAAACGAGATGATTATATAACAAATACACTGCCATTAACTGCCATGTTTACACACTCATTCCAAACTTGACAAAAAGATTAACTGATAGATTATATTTATTTTAATAAGTTTGTTACCATTTTTGTCTAAAAACAATCAAATAAAGAGAAACAGTAATTTTATTATATTTAAGGTATGATGTTTGTACATAATAATTAGTGGTGAAGACGATTTATTGGTTGTAGAGATACAAGAACTAAAGCGGTAATGTAAAAAAAATAAAAAAAGCAGTTGTATTGATATTGAAATGAATAATGGTAAGATTTATTAGTGTTTAGTGAAAACCTGCAAAATAAAAAAAAGCAACAAAGAAAAAGTTATATAATAAGTTAATATTTCAGGAAAAAGGTATATTTAACTTTTTCAGATGTAAAAATGTTTCCTTTTCCATTAAATCGCTCACTCCTGTGTAATTTCTGAGTCGTATGATTAAATACGCTACACATCGCATCACATCACATCACATCACACGAGTATCTGTGATCTGTGGAGAACTCAAAGACAGCTTTATCCCGGACAATAAATTCAGCCCTAATGTGAAGTCATAAACTCCAGTCGTGTTTACACAGGAGTGAACCGTGAGGCCAAAGTAAAACCGAAACAACCCAAATATGAATAAATACATAAATCTTCACACTTTTATTCAGTTAATTCCTGACATGGGTTTGACCTCAGGCACTCCCACACGCTGGCCGAGTGTTCCCATCAGCCCCCTGTACCCGCCAGTCCACGCCTAGACACACGTTGCCAGAGAGTCCTCGGTGGTCTGCTGTCCCTCTGCAGCTCCAGCCATGGGATCAGCAAAGTAAACACCACACTCTGCATTCTGGGATACGACTGCGGAGTCAGCGGGCCTCGTCCTCGGGGCTGGACTTAAATCTCACAAAGCTCTCAGATCTTCAGCTCCCAGAGAGTTACGGGTGGTCGAGTCTGAAACGCTCGGTCTTCTTGTTTTTCTTTTTTTTTTCCTTTTTTTTTTTCCTTCTCTGCTACATATAGTGCAAGCTGGGAGTGAGGCTCTGGAGGTGCTAAAAAATGTGTCTCAAAGGCTACACACACACACACACACACACACACACACACACACACACACACACACACACACACACACACACACACACGCACTCAGATCTATTAAAAAAGATTTTTTTCTACAAACTTTTATGAATCAGGAAGGTGTCTGTACTATAATTAAGTATTAAATATTAACAGCAGTAATAGAAAATCTGTAAAACATCCTTTTCAAAACAGCTTTCTCTACTGCACAACACTTTATTTTTTATCAAGCATCTCTTAAACTGTTTTTTAGTGTATTTACTGTATCCACTCATTCACTCAGTCCTAATTGAATTACCCTGTTTCTAGTCTTTTCTTCACAGCCTGCAAATTTGTACTAAATTAAGTATAACTGATCGGAACCATTCTGTCGCTCAGATACTTAAGTGTATAATAATAAGAAGTAGAACTATTCAATTAAATTAACTTTTATACAGTTTTATATATATTTTGTATTGTGTTACTAACAATGGACACAAACCCAAGGCAGCTTTACAGAGATAAAGAAGTTTTGCAGTCGGAATGTATAAGGTTTATTCCTTAGAAGTTTATCTCTAAGAAGAAGAAGAAGACAATGAAAAGGAACAAGAACAAAAACAAGGTTAAAGCAAGTAAAAACTATCATCTATGAAGAGTCCTGGTTATGAAAACACACATTTTGTCTTAACAGTTGTCGCTGATATTACTTTCATCAAATGT